>NC_136996.1:28573157-28693157 GCF_032717465.1 Coenobita brevimanus
GTGTAAGGAAAATCGTTCTCTTTCCCAGTCTAAGATCGAAACTGCGTCCTTTTAAACAGCAGACCACTTCCTTTTTTTCATTACCACTTCTTTAACCACCTAACACCGCTTCTTTAACCACTTAACCCTCTCACGATCGGGGTAATTCTAGTGTTCTGTTTCAGCTAACACCAGACTACAGTATTTAAGTTAAAGGGGGATCGTGGGAGCATAATTCTACCATAACCCTCTCATGATTGGGATAACTTTAGGACGACATTACAGGTGACGTCGTACAGATGAATTCAGATAAGAGTGAGTCATAGGAGCCTGCGAGTGAGTCATAGGAGCCTGAGAGTGAGCCGTAGGGGCCAGTGAGTCATAGGAGCCTGAGAGTGAGCCGTAGGGGCCAGTGAGTCATAGGAGCCTGAGAGTGAGCCGTAGGGGCCAGTGAGTCATAGGAGCCTGAGAGTGAGTCAAAGGAGCCTGAGAGTGAGCCGTAGGGGCCAGTGAGTCATAGGAGCCTGAGAGTGAGTCATAGGAGCCTGAGAGTGAGTCATAGGAGCCTGAGAGTGAGTCATAGGAGCCTGAGTGTTAATAAAGACTTCATCATCTTCAGGAAGCAAATGTTACTTCAGTTATTTAGGTTGTAAACAAAAGCAAAATTAAACAAAAGACGAGGATTAATATTTTCTCTGATTTTTTTT
This sequence comes from Coenobita brevimanus, assembly GCF_032717465.1. Classification (NCBI taxonomy): domain Eukaryota; kingdom Metazoa; phylum Arthropoda; class Malacostraca; order Decapoda; family Coenobitidae; genus Coenobita; species Coenobita brevimanus. Next base: position 28,573,844 of record NC_136996.1, read on the forward strand.
CCCTCGGCTGGTTGTGTTCTTGTTTTTTTTTTTTTTCATTGTTTCTCGGGGTCGAGCCTTTGTTTAGAGAAAATATAGTGGTAGTGTTTGTCTTGCTGGATGTCGCTTGGGTCTGTGCTCGCTCTCTCTCTCTCTCTCTCTCTCTCTCTCTCGTTTCCTTCAGACGATTTTATTTCTTTAGTACTACAAGGGGGTAAATTTCTGCGTAAGTGCTTCATTAAACGTCTCTCTCTCTCTCTCTCTCTCTCTCTCTCTCTCAAGTCCAGCTAATGGTTCTGTTTCCCATTAATGACACAACTCTCAATTTTTCGTATCATTCCCGAAATAATGAGAGAGAGAGAGAGAGAGAGAGAGAGAGAGAGAGAGAGAGAGAGAGAGAGAGAGAGAGAGAGAGAATCTACGTTTAATGAAGCACTTACGCAGAAACCTTCCCCCCTGTATTACTAAAAAAAATCAAATCGTCTGGAGGAAGCGAGAGAGAGAGAGAGAGAGAGAGAGAATATCCTCGCACTGCAGGGTATAATCTGTTGACGAAATTGCCTATGATATTCGTGTCATTGATAAGTCACAAATCTCTCTTCCACATGCCATATGAGAGAGATGGCCTTTCAGGGGGTGGGGGATAGGACGATGATGATGATGATGGTGGTGGTGATGATGGTGATGGTGGTGGTGGTGATGGTGATTATAGTGATTATGGTAGTGGTAATGATGAACATGGTGGTGATGCCGATGATGGTAGTGACAGTGATCATGGTGATGACGATGATGATGGTGGTGGTGATAATGGTGGTGGTTGTGGTGGTGGTGGTGGTGCTGATATCAGGGGGAAGCGCCCACCATCCACTCAATCGAGAGAGAGAGAAAAAAAAAATAATAATACTGTAATAATAATAATAATAATAATAATAATAATACTGTAATAATAATAATAATAATAATAATAATAATAATAATAATAATAATACTGTAATAATAATAATAATAATAATAATAATAATAATCTGATGCAACCACTCGTACATAAAAGATATTTGATTATTATATTTAGAAATTAGTTTAACCCTTTGAATCCGGCGACATTTATTTTATTTTATCTTTGCTACCTCGGAGTTGTTTTATTCAGCTTTGGGGAGACGTTTTCGGAAATGAGGAGTTACATGGGACGCTGGCTTAATAGTGTTGGTAGGAAATAAAAAGAATATCATGGAAAAATACATTAATGGGCTGTAGTAGTAGTAGTAGTACTAGTAGTAGTTGTTGTTGTTGTCTTTGTATAGGATCTTATGAAACGTGAACCCATTGGACTGCAGTCTGAAGTTGCCCTCCTCCTGCAGTCCACCGTCCTCCATTCAGGGGAGACTGAGGGAGTTGATGGACGTTTGTACAGGGCAGCGCAGCCACCTGATTATATCGGTGCCACCACGTGAAGGCGAGACGAAAAGTCAGTCCCCGGATTTTACAGACTTGCAATCAGTTCCCTGACGTAACTGTGTTTTTATGCACGAGTATTAATTATTTATATATTCTGTGTCTGTCTGTGTCGGTCGGTCGGTCTGTGTGTCTATCTATCCACAGTGTCTGTCTAACCATCTTTCAGTGTTTAATTACTTTACCTGAACGACGAAGAAAAGGGTTTTGGGTTTTTCCATGTTTCTTGTTCGTAAAAAAAAAAAAAATCAAAGTTACGTGCAAGGTAGGAAATGTACCGCATCTCTAGTGAATATTTTCCTGTGATGGCTAATCTTACACTGATAGCAAAGAATGGGGAATCAGTATACGCAGAAAAATTAGGAATGCTCGATAATTACAAAAATGTAATTATAAGATATAAATTGAATACTTAAATACGAATAAAATAAGCCTGTCCAATCTCTGAAGGTGATAGAAGGAATTACAGGTCGTTCATTATATCTTGGCAGAGATTTTCGTCCTTTTGCAACTTACCGTAGTCCCGTAATTCAATGACAGAAAATGACTATTGCGGCTGTACATCCTTTCCATCGCACTTCTTCGTGACTAGCACCGTGTTCTAGTGCTAATCTCGTGTTATGGCTCTGTTCAGAGATGGTGAGATCTCATTTTTACGCCGGGTTCAAGTAAACAGAATATAGTACCAGAATCGAGACAGTCTTTGAAATGTAAACACAATCGTCGCTATTTCGAGGCTTTCTATCACTTCCTCCTTAAGTGATTTATTTTACAAGCGATGGTATTTATAGCCTTATATGTTATTCATGGTGCTGTTGTCATATACTACATAAATAACGTACAGTAAATTACTAACGTGCTGTGTGCAGAAATAAGTGGAAAGGGCGAAGGTGCTAGGGAATATGGACGAATAAACGGGCGTCAACAACGAATTTCCCCGAGAGATATGTACCCTAATATAACAACCAATAAATAAATGAATGAATAATCTCCAATATAAGATGAACAAGTCACATCATAAATCCGACCCAAAATTGACAGACGAAAATGAGAACCAAATGGTGATATCTCTTTATGGTCCAAAATTGTTTAAATGTATCCTTGACTATATGAACTATGCAAACAAATGGCAAGAAAATGTGCCTGTTACCCCCGAATTTTTTGGCTCATATGATAGAAAATAGGTATCCGTGTAATAGAAAACGATAGGATACACTGCGTTATATTGTGCTCGCCAACTTTAGCTCTTGAAAATTTGGGAGCTAACACACACACACACACACACACACACACACACACACACACACACCATTACCTCCCTTACGTACTTAGCCATGGCGCAATTGAAAAGCGTCGGGTGGTAGCAAGAATGGAATACTACTACTACTACTACGACTACTACTACTACTACTACTATTACTATTACTATTATTGTTGTCGCCAGAATGGGCAGATTAAGAAGCCATATTGATTACTTTGAACCCCTGCAGTACGATGACATCTTAATTATATTCTTGCTCTCTTCAGACGATTTTGTTCAGCTTAGATACTTTTCTTTGAAGGAGGTTAGAAGGAAACTCGACTCCTTTGGCCTGATTACTTATATTTTACGTCTTTAGCTAGTTTATTCTTCCAATTTCCTGTCTGTATTCTCTCTCTCTCTCTCTCTCTCTCTCTCTCTCTCTCTCTCTTCAGGGCTCCATCATTTTATATATATAACATCAAAATCATCAATATCCACTCACCATATATTCTTTTTTTATGTCCTTAGAAGAGGCAGAAGACATTAGGCAGGAGATGTAGGACTGTAACTGATCGAAAGTTGGAACACACCGAGGTCGTGTGTGTGTGTGTGTGTGTGTGTGTGTGTATGAGGGGTGTGCGTATTGGTGGGTGGGTGGATAAGGGTGAGTGCGTGTAGGTGTGTCGGTGGATGGGTGTGTGTGTGTGTAGGGATTTGTGGGTGTGGGTATTTCAGGGTGTTAGAGCGTGTGTGTGTGTGTGTGTGTGTGTGTGTGTGTGTGTGTGTGAGTGGGTATTTATATGTAGATGATCTGTATGCCTTCATGATAATACCGGTATAATTTTCTGATGACATTCTGACCCCTCATTCACCCATCTCGAAACATTTCATTATTATTATTATTATTATTATTATTATTATTATTATTCCATAAATCTCAAGTTCCTACTTATCTTTATGCCGAGATATCCTTAGTGATCATCATCATCATCATTTTTATCAACTGAAATTTCATCATTATCATTATACACAAAAATCTTTCACCACGACCACCACCACCACCATCATCTTCATCATCATCATCATCATCATCATCATCATCATCATCATCATCATCATCATATCTCCCCAGCCTTTTGCCATCATCATTAACGCCAGCCTGAAATACTACACCGTGGTCAATTTCCGGTGATTTTCGTGTGGGCGTCCAAATGGCTATTAGAAAGAGAGAGAGAGAGAGAGAGAGAGAGAGAGAGAGAGAGTTATGTTGCCATAAAAGACTTTGTGTATTCTTGTAGAGAAGTTATACATATACTAGACTTGTGGACGAGCGGTTGTTATACGTGAGTAGCTTGTAAGTAGATAATCTTGGTTCCCTTTTATCATGCAATGACAGGAGAGGCAAAGAATAGTATGGGACTATTTTTATTTGTCTTGGAAATATTAACAAAGTCTCTCACACACGAGTGAAGTATAGAGTCCCGCTAGCTACCTCCCTGTCTCTCTCTCTCTCTCTCTCTCTCTCTCTCCCATGTTGCTAGGCTCGTCTCCCTACTACTTGCCATTTCTATGGCCTGTCTCCTTCTGAGCTCTGCTTCCTAAATTCTGGTGTAGCAGGGGTCGTGTCACGTGTGTTACACCGTTGTTGGAAAGGTCTAGAAGCCTGTGTGTGAGTATGTGTGTATGTGTGTGTATGGTCATGAGGCGCTGTCGTGTGCCTATCAAGGATTAGAATGTGTAAGCATGTTTAGCATTGCTCGATTCTCTCAGACACAATACCTTCTCATCATCTGACTCGCTGCTTCTATCTGTCTGTCTGTCTATCTATTTATCTATCTATCTGTTATGATTTCTAATTATAATGTGGAGTCCTGACATATGCTCGGCCACGCCGCTGAAAGTCCTCCGACAGCAATCATCATTGACACATGCTAATCTGTTAGTACATAATATTGATTATAATATTGTATACATAAAATATTCATAGTAAATTGCAATGATCTAGTAATATTACATTTTAACCAAGTTGTATACATATTTGAATAAATGCCATGGTTGTTGTATGACATTTTGTAAGATGTGTATGTATAACAGACATACGCATATAATTGTGCAATGGTAATACTGCTAGGCTATTACATTACATATTGAGTTATCCCTTTAGCAATGTCTAATATTTCACCTAACTTGTAAGATGATTCTGGTAATACAGAATTGTGGTATAATTGTATGGCTTTACATAATATTGTAGTAATATTGTGGTAATACATAATTGTAACATTTTATGAATTGTTACATAATATTGTGGTAATGCATAATTGTGTTGGCCTTATAATTGTAGTTACATTTTGTTAATACAACTGTTACATAATTGTGTTGGCCTTATAATTGTAGTTAAAGTTACATAAAAGTTACATCTTGTTAATGCAGCTGTTACATAATTGTTACATATTGTTTGTAGTTACATAATTGTAGTTAAAGTTACATAAAAGTTACATCTTGTTAATGCAACTGTTACATAATTGTTACATATTGTATGTAGTTACATAACTGTAGTTAAAGTTACATAAAAGTTACATCTTGTTAATGCAACTGTTACATAATTGTCAGGACTCCATATTATAATTAGAAATCATAATAGATAGATAGATAAATAGATAGATAGACAGACAGATAGAAGCAGCAAGTCAGACGATGAGAAGGTATTGTGTCTGCGAGAATCGAGCAATGCTAAACATGCTTACACACTCTAATGCTTGATAGGCACCTGGGAATAAGGGAGAAAATGTAAATTTAAGAGAGCAACGAAGAGAAAAAGATTAGAGTAAGCGGCGGAGAGAGAGAGAGAGAGAGAATTGTGTGTGTGTGTGTGTGTGTGTGTGTGTGTGTGTGTGTGTGTGTGTGTGTGTGTGTGTGACTTTAAACCTGAAATAATTGCTGTGTATCTACGTGTATTTTATTTCAGAGTCTTACGGGTGTTATAAAAGAGTGTCGGCTGTTTTGTAGTCCCCGGGAATGTGTGTTGGGTGCTTCCCTTGTCCGTTACTCCGCCGTAAACTTCAGTGCCTTGTTACCCCTGCTAGAGTTTTCATTAACTCACTCACTCACTCTCTCTCTCTCTCTCTCTCTCTCTCTCACACACACACACACACACACACACACACACACACACACACACACACACACACACACACACACAGTAATAAAACTCTACGCACCCTGCCATCCACATTCACGAACTAGTTCGTCGTAGGATCATAAAGCTCCCCCCTGTAGAACATCAGTCTGGACCAAACTCATGAATGCCAGCAATTGAACCTCCGTTGGTTTTGTTTGCAACTCTTCTGTTGAACTACCTGTCAGTTTCTGAAGTTTTGTCGTATACTAAGCACCCCTCCTCCACTCACACACACTCGTGGGTGTGTGTATCCGTAAATAAATATATATACGGTACATATATATATATATATATATATATATATATATATATATATATATATATATATATATATATATATATATATATATATATATATATATATATATATATATATATATATATATATATATATATATATATATATATATATATATGCACCAATCCATACGATTGTAGGCCTACGTGTGTGTGTGTGTGTGTGTGTGTGTGTGTGTTAGACAGAACGAGATTCCAGTCATTTCGTAAGATGGTTCATCAGGTGGTGAAGCAACGTTAGTTTGGGTTGTGTTGATTTAGGTTAAGTTAATGTTAAGTTCAGGGTAGGTTTAGGTTAGATGTTAATTCACGTTATTAGTTGGTTAGATTATAACTGTAGTTAACGAAACTTTGCTTGAACTAACCCAAATCTAAAGTAACCTAGCCTAATGTATTGTAAACTTAGGCGAATTTATCTTTACTGAGCCTCCTCCTGCCTAGACAAAATTAACTAAAATAATCCATCGTTTACCAAGCTTATTCGCAAACTGATTAGTTAATTCACGAAATGACTGCTTTCACAATCTGTCTGCAACATACATACATGCATACGTACATACAAACATACACATAACGTGGAGAGAAAGACTGATACGAACGTGAGGTGTACTGAGAGCGATTGAGTACCCCAGATTCTCTTTAGGTCACGTAGCAATTCTCTCATATTTACTCAAGCCTTCCACTCGAGCAGGGTAGGTAGAAAGGTAAGTAGGTTGTCAGTAGATAAGTTGACACACAGGTAGGTAGAGTGAATAAAAAGTAAGGTGCTCTAACGACCTGAGCCTGAGTGCGCCTGTTTATATGTAGCCTAAATAAATATAAACGGCACACAGAGAGTGCAACACCAGCGCCCACCCATTGGTCTAAGGCAGGGGTTCTGAACCTGGGGTCCATGAACCCCTTGGGGGTCCATGGATGAGCTTCAGGGGGTCCGTGAAGGTCAGAATAATTGAGAACAATTTTGTGATGCCGTTTGGCGTCATTAACTGACACCAAAAAAAAAAAAAAAAAAATCGAGGAGTCCTGAAGAATTCTGGTGTTCATTGAGACAAGCCTACCCCTGTCTAGCAAAGCGAGCTATGGGTGCTGTGATTCCGTTTGCTACTACATGCCTTTGTGAGTCAGGGTTTTCAGCCTTTGTTTCTATCAAAACGAAAAGTGGAAATCAACTGGATGTCAACGATGACATACGTGTTTCCTTGCCAAAGACCACTCCACAAATTCATCTTCTTATTCAAGCCAAACAACCCTGTCACTGAAATGAACTTTTGAGCAGAATTAGTGTTTTGTTTTGTTTAATTTGCATAAGTTGGATGTATTTCATTTTTTCATCGAGTGGCCATTAGCTTTTCCATAAAAGAGTGGGAAACAGTTCTTTGTAAAGACAGTTTTATACTTTGTGTATGTCATACACTGCGTGAGGCAGTTTTCAATAAAGTACATTCATTGCATGCAAAATGCTGTGTTGTGCTTATGTGCATTTCTGTAAGGAAGGGGTTCATAGCTTTCACTAGATTCGCGAAGGGGTCCGTGACTCAAAAAAGGTTAAGAACCACTGGTCTAAGGGCTGAACATTTGACCTTGCCCTGTGACCTTGACCTTTGACCATGTATTCTAAAAATCGAATAATTTTTGCCTAACCCTTAACACTTCCACAAAGTTGAGCCCAAGTCAGAGAAAAGTGAGTTGACCTTGCATGGGCGCGAGTGTTTCTAAGTGCTCTGTTTTTTATTTTTTATTACACAAAAGGTTTGGCTGACTGCCCCACAGTCACACCACCATTACCACAATTGTCTCACCACTATCACCACTACATCACTATCACACTACTACCACCACCACATCACTGTCACACCACCACCACCTCGCTATCACTGTCACACCACTACCACCACCACATCACTGTCACACCACTACCACCACCACATCACTCTCACACCGCTACCACCACCACATCACAATCACACCACTACCACCACCACATCAGTCACACCGCTACCACCACCACATCACTATCACACCGCTACCACCACCACATCACTATCACACCACTACCACCACCACATCACTGTCACACCACAACCACCACCACATCACTGTTACACCAATACTACCACCACCTCGCTATCACACCCTCCATTTCGGCAAAGCATCGCACTCCGCACCACCAAGAAAACCATCCCATCTGCGGCAAGCCCTATCAGAGCCTATGCCTACTCCCTCCCCCCAACAGCCTTTGAACCTTTTCCCACAGCCTTTCAGTCCCTCCCACTTGTGTCTATGGCCAGATAAAGTGGCCTGAAGAACTCCCGTCAAGCGCAAGGAATCTAAGGGGCGTCTCAATGGGGGAAGTGGCGGTGTTGAAAGGGAAGGGATATGAAAGGGAGGCGTATAGGCTTAGAGACATGAGGGTAGTGGGTAGAATGGTGGCAGCACACAGGGTAGATTGAGGGATATATTGGTAGAGATCAGGGCTTGAGGAGGATGGTTTGGGAGGAAGATAGGGAGAGAGATAGATTAGATGTACTGTGTAGGAATGGAAAGAAATGAAGTGTAGAGTAAGTTTTGAGAGATAGGGGAAAGTGGGTAAATTAGGAGCAGTACTGAGGGATTGATGCATGAGGAGGATGGACTGGGAGGAATATAGGTAGAGAGGTATATGAGATGCATGAGGAGGATGGACTGGGAGGAATATAGGTAGAGAGGTATATGAGATGCACTGGGATGAAAACTGTATTGGGAATGGAAAAATGAAAAGGGAAGTATATAACAAGGGTCGTAGATTGTGAGAGATAAGGGAAAATAGGTAGACTGAAAGTAGTACGGAAAGAGACTGGGAATTAAGGGGAAGGGGAGGATAAGTTGAGACAGTGTGGATAAGGAAAAAGATGCGTGGACAGAGAGCCAGGGAGTGTGAGGAGGAAGTTTAGTAAAGTTACAAGAAGTACGATAAGAAGTGAGAGGGAGGAGCAGAACGATTGAGAGGAGTATGATGAGAGAAATTTTGGACGTTCGAGTATGATGACCTGGGGAGGAAGACAGGTAAAATGCACAAGTAAGATGCAAATGTAAGAGAGGGAGATTTATAAAGACAAAAGTTGCTTAGAAGAGGAGAAGGAAGATATGTGAAAGAGACGCGTTGGCTCAGAGTAAATGGAGAAAAGTGGAGGGATTTAGGACCATCCAGAGAGAGAGAGAGTGAGAGAGAGAGAGAGAGACTGGAGAACAAGATGGATAAAGAGGAAGATGATTGGAGGGAGAGAAAAAAGAAAATGTGAAGGAGGATTTGATGAAGATTGAGAGAAGTAATCAAAGCTGAATCGAAGGAGAGTAGGGAGATCTGGGGCAGTATAGAGAAAGATTAGGGTCTCAGGAGGAAGACAGGTGGAGAGGAAGATACATAGGACTATAAACTTTTTGGAATGGGAGGGGAAAGGAAGGTAGGCTTGGAGTGGTGGAAAAAAAGGGTAAATTAGGGAAGTACTGAGAGAGAGAGCGAGAGAGAGAGAGAGAGAGAGAGAGAAAGCACATGAAAATAGAAATAATAGAGAAATCGTAGAAAAGAAACAGCGTACGTTGCAACAGCTGAAAAGAGAAAGCTGAGGTGAGGTAATATCAGCCAAGTTAAAAATGGAGAAAATGGAATACATCTGGGGTGGAACACAGAGAAAGCAAAAGAGGAAGGAAAAAATGGATTCCACAGAGAGAGAGAGAGAGAGAGAGAGAGAGAGAGAGAGAGAGAGAGAGAGACTGAAATTAAGATGCATGCCCCTCTTATTTACTTCATCTTATATAGTGGCACTCGAGAGAAAAACCATATACTTTTACATAAAATGAAAAGCGTATCACATTATTATTACTCTCCCCGACAAGGTGGGTATGTTTTCACCCCTGTTTGTTTGCTAGTTTGTCTGTTAGCAGGATTACTCAAAAACTAGAAAGGAGAGATTTGGACCGGATTTAGTGGGTAGATAGCGCATGTCCCAAGGAACCATCGATTAACTTTTGGGATTGATCCGGGTCGTATTACAAATTCTGGATCCGGAAATCACATTTTGCGAAACCCTAATCGGTGATGAGAAAACCTAACCCATTATGAAGAGTGGCTTGGAAATTACATTGCCCTTGCCGGAGAGATGCGCTCCACTGAGTGCCCCTCTAGTCATTATTATTGTTATTATTATTGTTGTTGTTCTTGGTTATTGTTATTATTGATGCTGTTGTCGATGTTTATTATTATAATTATTATTATTATTATTTATTTCTTTATTATTATTATTATTATTATTATTGTTATTATTATTATTTTTATTGTTATTTATTAGTGTTATTATTTTTACTAGTACTATTTTTATTATTGTTATTATTACTGTTGATGTTGATATTATTACTATTATTATTATCATCATCGTCATCATCATTATCATCATCATCATCGCCATTGTCATCGTCATCAGTATAATTATCAGTACGCAATCAGTAGCGGTGTATATAGTCATGCATTCAACAGTATGGTGCAAAAACATTCAGGTGGTAGAAGACTGTGCTTTAGCCTACAGTGGTTCCAATCCTTTCGAAAATGTACCCTTACTTTTTTTTTTTCTGTCATATAAAAACCTTCATTGGCATATGGTGGACCGTAAAAGTTAAATGATTTGGACTACGGTACTCTTTCCTCATTTCTTCTTTGTCTTTGCTCCTCCTGGGTCCTTAAGGGGTAATACAGATATGTATATTTTTAGGTTTATTAATATTATAAACACTGTGAGCGATTCTAGCCACTCACTGTCTATTAATCCCTCCTCGTCATTACTGCATCTCTCTGTCAACCTTCTATCTATCAGTCCCTCCCTATCACTGCTGCGTCCTTCTATCTACGTATTATCTATCAGTCCCTCCCAGTCACTACTCCATCCCTCTATCCACCTACTATCTCTCATCCCCTCCTCATCCCTACTCGATCCTTCTATCCATCTGCTATCTATCACCCCCTCCATCACTGTTCCATCCCTACCCACCATCCCCACCATCAAAATCAAACAGCCCAACTTTACCTGGACAGGGGGGCCAGATTTCTCATTAAGGTAAGGTGAGGTGGGGGAGGGGAAGGTCAGGTGAGGCCAGAGCAAACAGCTTACATATGCTGGCCAGGAAACTAACTTGTACCAGCATATTATTAAAGCCTGGGGAGGAAGGAGACTGGGGTGAGATGGGGGTGATGGGGTGAAGATGAAGAGGAGAGGGGTAGAAGATGAGGCTGGGGTGAAACGGGGAGATGAGGTTGGGGTGTGAGGGGGAGTGAGGAGGTGAAGATGAAGAGGAGAGGGATAGGAGGAGATGAGGCTGGGGTGAGATGTGTGAGTGATGGGATAAAGATGAGGAGGAGACGGATAGGAGATGAGGCTGGGATGAAACTAGGAGGTGAGATGGGGGTGAGGAGGTGAAGATGAAGAGGACAGGGATAAAAGATGAGACTGGGGTGAAAGGGCTAGGTGAAAATGATAGAGAATAATAGAAGGTGAGGAAGGTGAAGATGTAAGGAGAGATGAGAGGGGGAAGTGAGCCTGGGGTGAAAGGGATAGGTGAAGATAATAAAGAAGAGAGGTGGGAGGAGGTGAGAGGAGAGAGAGGAGAAGGGGAAGTGAGGCCGGAGAAAAGTGGGAGGAGGGAGTTGAATATAATAAAAATAGAGATATATAGGAAATCAGGGAAACAGATGAAAGAGGTAAGATGGAGGGGAGTCTTTTTGCTATACTGTTTTTGTCTTCGACCCCCAGATTTATATATCGGCCGTAGTTGTCACTTTACCAATCGGCATCGAAAGTACGTTTAGGAAAGATGGTGCTGGCGTCCCATATTTCTCCTCTGTAATCCATTAGACAGACTCTTGAGAAGCACTTGACACTGGTATGGCATCCTTATTCTGACGTAGTAGTCAACAAATTAACCTTGTCGGACACGTGTATGTGAGTTGAATATAAAAAGAACAATATGTGTGTGGTCGGTCCGCCGTGTGAGGAGGAGCCAGGATATCAGGTGCTTTAGGTATGTGTGGACCATTGTGTTAGTTGTTATGGCTCTGTATGGTCGTGCTGTTGACTCTCCTCCTAATATCGAACTTTATTCATTCTTTTGAATACTGCCTCGGCCCATCCTCAGGTGGGAAAGAGAACCAAGTATATATATATATATATATATATATATATATATATATATATATGTATATAAATTGTCCGCGTGTGGAGAGAGAGAGAGAGAGAGAGAGAGACTGATTTGATTTAGCGTGAGGAAGCGAATGAATGAATGGATCTGTGGCTGCATAATTGAATGACTAATTGAATAACAGGAGACAGGAAGAAAAGTTGAAGAGTGTCATAGAGAAGGAGAATGAGTCCCTTGAGAAGAGAGAGAGAGAGAGAGAGAGGGAGAGAGAGAGAGAGAGATTCAGTCCCCCTTCTCATGTCAGGCCACCTCATTTCAGGGGATAGAGAAGTAACTGAGAGACGTTTGTGTAACCAAGTAGTGAGTCCCCCTGGCTATATCAGTGCCACCACGTGAAGACGATCCTGCACTTGCGCCAAATAATATCATCTATACTCCGTTCACTTTAACTAGATGTAAAAATTGCCATCTCTCCCTCTTGAATATTCAGCCGTAGCAATGGACTAACACTGGAATATAGTGCTAGTCACGAAGAAGTTTAGTGTAAATAAGCTGCACAGTGTCTAATATCTATGCCTAGAAAAAAAAAAATGTAAATTGCATGAACTAAATGGATATGGCTTTCTCATTATAACTCATTCGCTGCGATTATTCTCTGTCTCTGTCTCTGTCTCTGTCTCTGTCTCTGTCTCTCTCTCTCTCTCTCTCTCTCTCTCTCTCTCTCTCTCTCTCTCTCTCTCTCTCACGCACAGTTAGCCCACCCCATCACCTTTAGGCGTTACTCTCTTCACTGTGACCTCTCTCTCTCTCTCTCTCTCTCTCTCTCTCTCTCTCTCCATTAAGTTAACCCTCCTCCCTCTCTTTCTTTTCCTCCTCATCATTCTCTTTCCCTCCCTCCTCCTCCTTCTCTTCCCCCCCTCCTGCTCCCTATCTTTCCCTCTCTCCCTCCCTCCTCCCTCTCTTTCCTTCCTTCCTCTTCCCCTCTTTTCCCTACTCCTTCTCCCCTCCACCTCCCTTTCTCTCCCTCCCTCCTTTTCTCTCCTTTCCCTCCTCCTTTTCTCTCCTTTCCCTCCTCCTCCTCCCTCTTTTTCCCTTCCTCCTACTCGTCCCTCTTTTTCCCTCCCTCCTCTTCCTCTGTTTTTCCCTCCTCCTCCATCTTTTACCCTCCTCCTCCTCCTTCATCTTTTTCCCTCCTTCCCTCCTCCATACTTAGATGCTTGAGTTCCTCCATATATCGACCCCTTTCTTCTTTCATCTCACCTTCCTCCTTTCCCCTTCCATCTTTTTGTTCCTTTTTCCTTCCTTTCTCTTCTCTTCTTCCCTCCATTTCTTTTCTCTTTATTCCTACATTCTCTCTCCGCTCACACCTCTTTTTCTTCTGTCTACCTCCCCTTTCTTATCTCTCTCTTCCTCCCCTTTTCTTCCCTTCCTCTTCGTTGCTCTCCCTTCCCTCTCCTCTCTCCCCTTACCCGCTGTTCTCTTTCTTCACTTTCATTTCAGTCCATCTTCCACTTTCACTATACATCTTTCCTTCATTTCCACTTTCTGTTCCCCTCCTTTTTCCTGCTCTCTCTCCCTCTGTCGTTTCCTTTTCCTTCCCCCTCTACTCTCCTTCGGTTTTCCTTTCTCATGTCTTTCCCCCCTCCTCCTGTCCCTCGTCTTTCATCTCCTATTTTCCTTTCCCTTCCTTATCTCCCGTCTCTTCCCTCTTCCCTAATTCTACCTCCAGCCTCCCGTCTTTCCCCTCCCGTCTCTCCTCTTTCCCTCCCTCTTCTCTTCTCCTTTTTCATCTCCATCTCTTTTCTCACATTTCCCTCTCTTTCCATCCTTCCCTCCATCCCTTAAATCCTTCCCCTTCCCTCCCTCCCTTGAACCCTTCCCGTGGCCTCCCTCCCTTGTTGCTTCCCAGAGAGTAAAAAAAAAAAAAAAAAAAAAAAATAGAACTTTGTGGAGGAGAGTATCGTGGGTCGACTATCTCATCAGAAGTTAATTAAGCACTTGTGAGAGTTGCGGGAAGGAGGAGGGGGGCAGGAGGGGGAAGTGGAGAGGGGGAGGGGGAAAGAGCGAGAGGGAGGAGGTGAACAAGGAGAGGGGAGGAGGGAAAGACGGAAGGGAAGGAGGTGAAAATGGAGAGGGGAGCAGGGAAAGAGGGAAGGGTAGGAGGGGGAATGGAGAGAGGGAGGGGGAAAGAGGCTGGGGGAAAAGGGAAGGGGAGGAGGTGAAAATGGAGAGGGGGAAGAGGGAAAGAGGGACAGAGGAGGGGGGAAATGGAGAGAGGAGGGGGGAAATGGAGAGAGGAAGGGGGATATGGAGAGAGGACGGGGGAATGAGAGAGATGGGAAGGAGGAGAGAGAGAGAGAGAGAGAGAGAGAGAAGGGGGAAGTGGAGAGAGGAAGGAAGAAAGAAGGAGGGAGAGGAGGGGGAAATGGAGATGGGAAGGGGGAAAGGGGAGATGGAGGAGGAGGGGGAAATGGGGAGGGGGAGGGGGGAAAGATGGGAGGAGGAGGGGGAAATGGAAAAGGAGATGGGGAGGGGGAAAGAGGGGAGGTGGAGGAGGAGGGGGAAATGGAGATGGGGAGGGGGAAAGAGGGGAGATGGAGGAGGAGGGGGAAATGGAGATCGGGAGGGGGAAAGAGGGGAGGTGGAGGAGGAGGGGGAAATGGAGATCGGGAGGGGGAAAGAGGGGAGGAGGAGGAGGAGGGGGAAATGGAGATGGGGAGGGGGAAAGAGGGGAGGTGGAGGAGGAGGGGGAAATGGAGATGGGGAGGGGGAAAGAGGGGAGGTGGAGGAGGAGGGGGAAATGGAGATGGGGAGGGGGAAAGAGGGGAGGTGGAGGAGGAGGGGGAAATGGGAATGATGGGGAGATAGGAGGGGGGAGGCAGAGGAAAGGACATCAAAACGCAAAAGACTGATAAGCCGTATGGGAGCAAATTAGGGAGGAAGGGGAGAGAAGAGAGGGGAGGAGGAGAGAGGAGAGATGGGGAAGAGAAGAGAAGAAGAGGGATTGAGGGAATAGTGAGGGAGAGGAGGATGGAAAAGAGGAAGAACGGAGTGGGGAGAAGAGGAAGGGGGAGAGGAGAGGGATTGATATGAAGTAAAAGAGGGAGAGGGAGAGGGGAGATAGACAGAGAGGGCTCGAGGGAAGAGGGGGAGAGAGGAGAGGGATGGAGAGGAAGAGAGAGAGGGATCGAGGAAGAGTAATGGAAGGGTTGAGACAAGAGGGGAAGAGGAAAGAGGGTAGGGAGAGATGGAAAGGATAAGAGTGGAAAGTGGAATAAAACAGGCAAGGGGAGAGAGAGAAAAAGGGGAAAGAGGAAGAAAAGAGACAAGAAAAATATAAGAGGTGGAAAAGAGGGAGGAGGAAACAGTTGGTGAGGAAAAGAGAGAGAGGGAGAGAGAGAGAGAGGGAGAGAGAGAGAGAGAATGTCTGGAAATAGTGCAGACATTTTCTTGAACTCCGGTGAAAACTTCTTTTTTTAACTTTTAGTACAAATTCTGTCTCTGTCTGTCTGTCTGTCTGTCTCTCTCTCTCTCTCTCTCTCTCTCTCTCTCTCTCTCTCTCTCTCATACCCTTAGATAGACAAATAGATAGATAGATGTGTGTGTGTGTGTGTGTGTGTGTGTGTGTGTGTGTTTGAATGGAAGTAGAGATGTATGATATGTTCCTCAAAAGAATATACTCATGCATTTAGTACACACACACACACACACACACACACACACACACACACACACACACACACACACACACACACACACACACACACACACACACACACACACACACACACACACACACACACACACACTCTCTCTCTCGTACTCCCAGCGTTTTTCCCTGCAATTTTTCCCCAGGCAGTTTGGGAGGCTCCAGGGAAAATTGTTCACCCAGGGAAGAAGATGGTCGCTAGAGGTAGGGGAAAAGGGAAACAGATGGCTAGGAAAAAGAGGGAAAGAGAGAGTTAAGAGAAAGAGGGAGAGAGAAAGAGAGGGGAGGAGGATGAAGAAGAAGGGAGGGAGGGCAATAGAAATTAAGGGTAAGGGGAGTAGGGAAGATGGAGAAAAAGGGGTAGGGAAAGAAGGGAAGGGTAGAAGAGCTAGGAACGATTGATTGGGGGAGAAAGAAAGAGGAGTGAAAGGGAAAGAGGAATGGGAAAGAAATAAAAGCAGTTGGAGAGAGCGGGAGGGAGGGGAGGAAAGAAGGAGTTGGAGGTAGAGAAAGAGGGGAGAGAGAGAGTGGAAGTAGGGGAGGAAGAATAAAAGGGAGGAGGAAAAGGGAGGAGAGGAGGAACGAGGCGGTAGGAGGGAACAAATGGGTGAAGTGAGAAACGGCTTTAAGAGGAAAAAGAGGGAGGGAAAAGAGGGAAAGAGGAGAACGAGAGATAAAAATGTTGCATGCAAATTGAATCTGCAAGCGGGGAGAAGTAGAGCTGTGCATCACTTTTATCGGCTGGTTTGAGAGGTGTAATATAGAGTTTGTCTTGATCAGGGGGGCTATTGGGGGTGGGGCGGGTGGGGCGAATAGGTAAATAGATAGATAGGTAGGTAGACAGTGAGAGAGATGGATTGATGGATGGTTAGATAAGTCGATGCATGGACAGATGGAAAAATAGATGGAAGGATAGATTGATGGACTGACAGGCAGATGGATGGATAAATAGATAAGCAGATGGATAGGTGGATGGATAGATGGGTGGATATATGAATGGATGGATAGACAGATCCATACATACATATGATAAGTAGGCAGATGGATAGATAGCTAGATGGAGACACATAGACGCACAGGCAAATAGATAGATAGACAGCCAGCCAGCCAGACATATAAACAGCGTACAGAGGGCAACAGCAGACAGATAAGAGAGACGCACGACAAAAGAAAGACAGGAAGATGAGGTAAGAGGCCTAGTGTATAATGTGAAAGCCTGAAAAATGGACGCTCAGTAAGAGGGTTTAGGTCTCACACCGGCACTGAGTGAGAGAGAGAGAGAATGTGTGTGTGTGTGTGTGTGTGTGTGTGTGTGTGTGTGTGTGTGTGTGTGTGTGTGTGTGTGTTAGTCTCCTTTGCCGACGAGAATGCCTTTAGCTTCGTGCCATCTCCCACCTATCCATTTCTCTCTCTTCTCTCCTCTTCTCCCTTCTCCTCTCCAATTCTTTCCCCTCTCCTCTTTCACTTGCAGTCGCTCTCTCGTATCCATTTCCCTCCTCTCTCCCATCCAATTATATCCTCACTCCTCTATCCACCATTGTCTCATTCCTATCCATTTTTCTCTCTGTCTTGTCTATTTACTTCTCTCTCCTCTCCATCAGATTTTTACTTCTATTTTTCCCATCTCCCTCATCCCTCTCTTTTCTCTCTTCTCTCATCCCTCTCTCCTATTTCATCCTCTCTTCTCTTTTCTTCTTCCGGTATCTTGTAATCTTCTCCTATTCCAGTTCCTCTCTCCTCCCCATTGCCCATCTTTTCCTAATCTCTCTCTCTCTCTCTCTCTCTCTCTCTCTCTCTCTCTCTCTCTCTCCCCACTCCATTTCTTCTCCTCATTTCCTTTCCCTCTTTTGTTTTTCTTTCCTCCAGTCATTTTTTGTCCAAATCTCTCTCCTCCAATCCTTTTCATCTCCATACCTCTCTTCTCCAATCATTTTCTTCTTTCCCCCCTCTCCCTCCTTTTCCTCTACCTTTTTCTTCCCTATTCTTCTCTTCTTCCCAGCTTTCTCCTCCTGTCCTTCTCTTTTTCCCCTCTTTCTCCTTTCGGTTTAGCTTTTTTACTTTACAGATCTTTTCTTCTTCCCATCTTTCTCTCCCTGTCATTCTCTTGTCCTCATTTTTCCTCTTCTCATCGCTCTCCTCCTCTCCTCTCCTTTTCTCCCCATCTCCTTCTTCTTCTTCCCCCATATTCCTCCTCTAATCCTCCTCTTCTCTCCATCTCTCTCTTCCAGTCCTTCTCATCTCCCCATCTCTTTCCTCTCCTTTTCTCCCCATCTCTCTCTTCTAGTCCTTCTCTTCTCCCCATTTTTCTCCTCCTCTCTTCTTCTTCCCATCTCTCTACTCGTCTCCTCTCCTTCCCATCTCTCTCCTCCTCTCCTCTCCTCTCCTCTCCCCATCTCTCCCCTCTCTCCCTCATAATAGGATCTTCTCTGACCTCACTATCCCTTTTTCTCCCCGCTTTTCCCTGACCTCACTCAATAAGGGAATTATTCTCGGGATTTGGGGAAATTGGTATAGTCCTGCCCTATTTACCCATTTCATTTACCCGTTTCACTGTAGATCTTCGGAATTCTTTGTACCCCTAATAGGATAAAGATTCTCTCTCTCTCTCTCTCTCTCTCTCTCTCTCTCAATCAGTCAGTGAGTCAGTCTGTCTCTTTATCTGTGTCTGTTTATCTATATCTAAATCAATGTATCAATCAGTCTAAGTATCTATCTATTTATCTATCTATCTATCTACCCATCTGTCAATCTGTCTATCTATCTGTCTATCTGTCTGTCATTCCATCTTTGTAACTTTTTCTGTCCTTGCTTAGTACAGCTTTCTGCGTCACTTTTCATCCCATTTCTGTTCTTTAAAAAATCCTTGTTCATATTTTAGCTTTATCTTTCGTTGTTCCATCATATATTTTTTATTAATCTATCCAACAATATTTTACCACTGCCACCGCATCAGGGTACGAACGTCTTACGCAGATTATTCTTCGTATCTTAGGAAAAAATCTGGGGTACGATGAGAAGCCACATAATAGGGAGTTTGGGAAGTTATTTGTGCGGTGAAAAAAAAAAAATGCCGTTCTTATAATAATCTGCCTTATGATTAATCCATTCTTTACGATGAGTTATTTTGCCCTCTTGTTTTTATCTACACAGTTGCATTCATCATCATCATCATCATTATCATTACAGTCATAATCATAATCACTACACACACACACACACACACACACACACACACACACACACACACACACACACACACACACACACACACACACACACACACACACAGTGAGTGAGTGAGTGAGTGTGTGAGTCGCCCACTATTTACGTGGCCAGTCTTTCCACTGACTAGTCTTTCTCTTCCCTTGCCTTGTGTTCACTTTTCTATTTGGCCAGTTTCAGATTTACTCTCTCTCTCTCTCTCTCTCTCTCTCTCTCTCTCTCTCATATACTGTATAGATAGATAGGTAGATAGATAGATACGGATCCTTATATCTAACTAGGCCTATCTGTCAGTTTATCTAACTTTCTCTCTATCTGTCTCTTATCTATTCATCTGTCAGTGTCTGTCTCTCAATCCATATATCTATGTGTATCTGTTTGTCTGTCTATCTGTTCTATTTATCCATCCATCCATCCATTCATCCATCCATCCTCACATCCCCATCCATCTATCCATCCATCTATCTATCTGTTTGTCTGTCTTTTAACTACCACTCTATCTCTTGTTTCATTTCTAGCTGTCTAGCTGTCTCTTCCCCTCCAATTCATTTTTCTCCTTGCCTCTCTCTCTCTCTCTCTCTCTCTCTCTCTCTCTCTCTCTCTCTCTCTCTCTCTCTCTCACTCACTCTTCACTCACCCCGTCAGATTTCTGCTGCCTTTCACTTCCTGTTCCCCTTTCTCTCAAAGCCTCGCTCTAATCCTTCTTTTCTTTGTCTGTCTGTGTTTGTCTGTCTGTCTGCCTGTCTGTCTCTGTCTGTCTGTCTGTCTCTGTCTGTCTGTCTGTCTGTCTGTCTGTCTCTCTCTCTCTCTCTCTCTCTCTCTCTCTGTCTCAGTCAGTCAGTCAATCAATCAATCACTGAGTCAGTCTATCTATCTGTCTGTCTGTCTGTCTGTCTGTCTGTGTATCTATATCTAAATTAGTCCAAGTATCTACCTATTTATCTGTCTATCTATCTGTGTATCTACCTATCCATATATCTATCAATCCTTTTCTATCGTGCGTAATTTCTGCTTTCTACGTGTCACTTTTCATCCCATTTCAGTTCTTTAAAAAATTCTTTGTTCATATTTTTGCTTTGTCTTTTGTTGTTCCATCATTTTTTTTATGTATCCTACAATTTTTTTCTCGGTCTATATTTTTTCCACTATGACAGGTTTACAGGACTGACGGATTTACATTTTTACTCAATTTACAATCGGGCGATATTTATTGAAGTCGGGGAGAGCCTCTGTAAATAAAGGGGTAGTAAAGGTCGTATCCATTCCTATTTTGAACTTTTTCCCTGTAATATCAACAAAATCGTCTGGAGGCAGTGAGAATATAACAAGCACTAGGTCATTGGAGTGAAGGTGTTATCTGTGTGAGAGTTTAATTTGACGTGTGAAAAATCAAGGACGAGAGCGGTGGAATGTTTATTAGTGAATGAGTGTGTGTGTGTGTGTGTGTGTGTGTGTGTGTGTGTGTGTGTGTGTTTTGTGGAATTGTATAAAAAACATTGAGATTCGGGAAAGTTATGGAGTAAGGAAGTCTACATATAAAAGGTTAGAAGTGTGTGGTTAGATGGCACATGGTTTTTTAGTTGATGATGGAAAAGGAACATGAGAATGAGCGTGAAGGTGAAATGAGGTTAGAAAGACCAGGAAAGTGGATGGATGGATACAGTAAATGAATATGAGGTTGTGAGATAATGAAGATGTGGAACTGACAAGAGATCGAAATGGATGGATGAAATATGTACGAAGATAAACACGAGAAATTTTGCACTTTATTATTCATCTCGGTAATCAGCAGAATGACTGTCTCAAAGCTGTATGTGAAGCGTATCTATGAAATAATAATAATAATAATAAAGTAACTGTGTATGGTTTTGCGGTGGACCCAGAATTTCGAGGACTTGAATGGCGTGTGAATGAGTTTGAGGTGGTCCTACTTGTGTGATTCTCTCTCTCTCTCTCTCTCTCTCTCTCTCTCTCTCTCTCTCTCAAATCCAGAACAGCGTGCCAATTTGTCAGTACATGGATGGTGGTAAATGACGGAGAAAATCTTTACCTTCCACAGAATTCTCTATTTCTCCACTATTTAGTGTTTTTCTTACCCCCCCCTCTCTCTCTCTCTCTCTCTCTCTCTCTCTCTCTCTCTCCTTTAAGCTCTTTCAGTTGAACTATTGATTGTTCGCATAATGCACACACACACACACACACACACACACACACACACACACACACACACACACACACACACACACACACACACACACACACACACACACACACACACACACACACACACACACACACACACACACACACACACACACACCAATTCCTTCACTTTGGATGGTCTTGCGTGTTAGCACTTTGCATTGCCTTGTTTTGGCCTTTTTTTCCTGACATTATTTTATATTTTTTACAAGAAGCTTTAAATCTTACGCTTATTTTCAGTGTGTGTGTGTGTGTGTGTGTGTGTGTGTGTGTGTGTGTGGAAAATGTATATAATTCTCTCTCTCTCTCTCTCTCTCTCTCTCTTACAGATTTTAAGGGAATCTAATTTTTTTACCCAAGAAACGCTACTTTCTTTTTCCCTGGAGAAGTGGTCCATCCCTACCCAGTGTTTCACGCTTGGATATAGATAATAAAGGGTTACTGAGGTGCCGGACGAGAAGTGTGTGGCATTTGTGTTGCAGCGGCTGTGTCTATGGCCCGTATTCTCGTCGGAAAAGGAATCTCCCTAACACTCTTTCCTAAGCGATTTGTTTTGCTCATTACACCTTACTGTCCTCTTCTGTGATATATAAATCCTTCTAACATTACCCACATCTGCGTAAATAACACAGGAAATGATATTAACCAGCAGTATCCAAAAATAAATCTCTAAGGAAGAGGTGATAGGGAGCCTTCTTAAGTTACAAGGATATGGACCCATGAGTGAGAAATACTGCATACAGGGTGGTTCATAAAGAGTATAACGCTCTAGCTCTCCATTGGGCAGTTTTTTTTTTGGTGTTGCGGGTATGGCAGACACCATAATCAGTCTGTCCTGTATTATGTATTCATTTCCTAATTCCACCGCCACACCCACACCAGCAGACTGAGCTTTCCTCCTAACATATATCAGACCTCCAGGTGAGTTCTACAGGAGCGCTATTGACGGAACTTTCTGTGTATCGCCAAGGTAATTCAGGAGTACAAACAGACGCACACGCTGCCACCGAACCACCGGAGGCTCCGTGTGTACTGTAAAGGATCGATACTACAGGTGAAAAGGCTTGGAGAGAGAGAGAGAGAGAGAGAGAGAGAGAATGGAAAGTGTGTGTGTGTGTGTGTGTGTGTGTGTGTGTGTGTGTGTGTGTGTGTGTGTGTGTGTGTGTGTGTGTGTGTGTGTGTGTGTGAGCGCCCACAGGCAGGCGGATGGGTGGATAACTACAAGTCTGATGGAGTGAGGGGAAGGTAAGTGAGGGAAGGTGAGTGAGAGGAAGGTGAATTAGGGGAAAATTAATCGGGAGAAGGGGAATAAGGGGAAAGTGAATGAGGGGAGGTGAGTAAGAGGAAGATGAGTTAGGTGAAGTTGAGTGAGGGGAAAGTAAGGAGAAATTGGGTTATGGGAAAGTGAGTGAAGGGAGGGTGAATGAGGGTATGATGAGTAAGGGGAAGGGGAGTTAGGGAAAAGTGAGTGAGGGGAAACTGATGAGAAGGTGAGTTAGGTGAAGCTGAGTGAGGGAATGGGGTGTTGGGAAAATATTAGCGATGGGGAGGGGAGAGAAATGGGTAAGGGGAAGAGAAGTGAGGGGATGGGGAAGTAAGTGATTGGGGGAGGGAGGGAGGAAGGAAAGGGGAGTGAGGGAAGAAGATAAATAGATAAATAGAGTGATCAACAGAAAGAGGGATGGATAGATAGATAATTCACACTCGCTAAGCATCTTAATGCCTGTAGGCTGCATTGTGCTGAATCCCCCCCCCCCCACATACACACACACTTTAGAAGGTCGCCTTGCATGTTATCACTTCAGGCTGCTTATGATTTTCGTTCTTTTGTTATACCCGCTCTCACGAAGCTGGAGAGGGTATTAATGTGTTACTCGACGTGTGTGTGTGTGTGTGTGTGTGTGTGTGTGTGTGTGTGTGTGTGTGTGTGTGTGTGTGTGTGAACAAAATAACACGCAGATTTGAAGCAAGCAGGGGAGATTTGTTTGAAGGATTGCCACGGGATAGTCTTATTGCATTTTAGAACCAGAGGTCAAGGTCACAGGGCTAGGTAAAAATTTGTCCCATCAAAATAAGCTATAAACAGTTCTTATCCGATTTAGACCTAACTTGGTGGAAGAGCTGAGAGCTTAGAAATGACTTCCCGAACTGGCGAAGTTAGATATGACCTTCTTTAACGCGGAGACCATCAGGGACCATTGTAGAGTTTAATAAAATAGTCTGGATGTAACAAGAATTAAAAGTCGGCCTCATATATAAGAGACCTTAGTGTTACATTCAGCTAAAGCCGGACGATTTTATTTACATCTGAGTCATGAAGCTGAGTGTTAATACCGGGACGATTAACCCTCTCATAGTCGACACAACTCTGGTATTCTGTTCCAGCTAACACCGCATGATTATATTTCGCTGTTGGTGAGTCACAGAAGCGCGAGTGTTACGGGAGCCGTCTGGGGTGAGTCTGTAACCTTACCACGGCCCATTGACGGTGTAGTGTTGAGAGAGAGAGAGAGAGAGAGAGAGAGAGAGAAGGGGGTGGATGCGGTACATAGAACTTGTTTGCATCATTACACTGTATAAGCACACGGGCACATAGACACAGGCATAATATTTACACACACACAGATTCTACACACATTGACACGTACTGCACACACACACACACACACACACACACACACACACACACACACACACACACACACACACACACACACACACACACACACACACACACACGTGCACGCGCGCGCCGTTTCTTAACTTTTTCATTCGAGAAGGAATCCGCTCCGACCATTTGTGTTGCTACTTTCTTTGTCGTCTCCCTTTCTCCCTTCCGCTTTGTCCATTTTTCACATTATCCCACTGTTCCTGACCAACTGTTTCTCTCTCTCTCTCTCTCTCTCTCTCTCTCTCTCTCTCTCAGACGAGGTTAAGGTGATGAATTATGTATAGTTTAGGACTGAATTTTCCAGATTTTCATTTCTCACTTTTCTTTTATCCTCCTACGTTGACGACTTCCAAGATTAATGCACACTTGAGACTCTGCAGGCATTTAGAATATAATAATATACTTCTTTGTTTCAGTATATCTCGTCCCCTTGCAATGCTCTTTCACTCTCCCACTCACTCCCACACTCTCACTCCCACATGCTTCGTTTCTTTCACTCACTCACTCACTCCCACATTCTCACTGTTCTCTCTCTCTCTCTCTCTGCAGTTGTAGATGTAAAGGGCAAGGTGTGTGTGTGTGTGTGTGTGTGTGTGTGTGTGTGTGTGTGTGTGTGTGTGTGTGTTTGAGAGAATGCTTCCCACAGCCCACTAATTAAATTCAGGTCCGAGTTTCGTGGTGTTCAGAGACAAAAATTTGAGGTGTTTGAGTGTGTGTGTGTGTGTGTGTGTGTGTGTGTGTGTGTGTGTGTGTGTGTGTGTGTGTGTGTTTGTGTGTGTAAAATGGCCCACGGGGGGTTCTGTGTTTTGGATATGCATCAGAAAAATAAATTTGTTGGTTGAGAGATCGGGATATTTATTTGCATATAGCTATAGGGAAATGTGTTTGCATAGCTGATGCTGTGTGTGTGTGTGTGTGTGTGTGTGTGTGTGTGTGTGTGTGTGTGTGTGTGTGTACACATTGATGATGGCTGTGTGTCTGTGTGTGTATGTTGCCTATGTATATGTATTTATCGACTAGGTGTAATTTTATTGTAGTTACGTATAAATTCTGAATGTGTTTCTTATGTATGGTTGTGCATGCAGCGTGTGTATGTGGGTATGATATCTACGTGTATGTATGTGTATGTATGTATGTAAGTATTTATGTATGTAGGCAAAGTGTTTGTGTATATGTGCATGGAGTTTAATATGAGCCTGTCCTAATCTTATCTGGCCAAGGTCGCGCTAGGCAGATGTGACCCTAATTCCTTTAAGCTTGCAGGTGTGTAGGCTGTTTGGTGTGCAGGTGTGTGGGGTGTAGGAGTGTGTGGGGTGTGGGTGTGTGGGGTGTAGGTGTGTGGGGTGCAGGTGTGTGGGGTGTAGGTGTGTGGATGTGTAGGTGTGTAGGTGTTCAGGTGTGTAGGTGTATGAGGTGTGTGGGTGTGTATGTGTGTGGGGTGTGTGTGTGTGGGGGGGTGTAGGTGTGTGGGATGTATGTGTGTGGGGTGTAGGTGAGTGGGGTGTAGGTGTGTAGGGTGTCGGTGTGTGGGGTGTAGGTGTGTGAAGTGTGGGTGTGTGGGTCTGTAAATGTGTGGTTTGTAGGTGTGTGGTTTGTAGGTGTGTGGGGTGTGCAGGGTGCAGGTGTGTGGGGTGCGGGTGTGTTGGGTGTAGGGGCATAATAGAAATGTTAACTGAGAAGAGAACAGATAAGAAGTAGAAGAAATAAGAAAAATCAAGAGAAAAAACAGACGGTCATTAATAAAGAAATGTTATATGAGACCTAATTGGAGGTGTCAGAGCAGGGAACAAGATTTGACAGGAGGGAAGATAATATTACTGCTGTTTTTATTTCTTTTTTCCCCGTCAGCATCCACCTCCTCATATTCCTTTTTCTATTTACCACACGATTTCGATGTTTTTGTGTTTATGTTGCGTTTACAGGTGTTTATATATGTGTTTTTTGGTGTGTTTATAAATTTTGCTGTGGTGAAGATGGTGCTGTGTTTAAAGATGTTATGTTTATTGATATATTTATAGGTGTATTTAGAAATGTGTTTATCCTTGCTCGTGTTTATCTGTGCTCGTGTTTATCCGTGCTGTTGTGTTTGTTGGTGTGTTTACTGATGTAGCATTTATAGATGTTTACAGATTTTTTTTTGATAGTGTTGAGTTTCAGAGATATTGCTGTGTTTATTGATGTGCTTAAAGGTAGTGTGTCTCAGTGAGTTTATTGATGCTGCTCTGTTTATTCATGTTTTTACAGATGTGCTTGTTGAAGTGTCTGTAGATGCTGCTGTGTTCTGAAATGCTGCTGTGTTTACTGATGTGTTTATAGGTGTTTTTATAGATGCTGTTGTGTTTAGAGATCTTGCTGTGTTAACTGACGTATTTACAAAATCTGTCGCAATTAAAGATGTGGTTAATGATGGTTTGTTTTCTCTCACTCTCTCTCTCTCTCTCTCTCTCTCTCTCTCTCTCTCTCTCTCGTAAGCTCGTGGCAGCTATAATGCAGTGCAAATGTATTGTCATGGTAATGTTATATTCGTGCACTCACACCTCTGTTTTAGGTGTGTGTGTGTGTGTGTGTGTGTGTGTGTGTGTGTGTGTGTGTGTGTGTTTAAGAGAGAGAGAGAGAGAGAGAGAGAGAGAGAGAGAGAGAGAGAGGGAAACTATTTCAAAGTACAGTGTTCAGTTTCACTCTCTCCATTAATATCCTCGCACCTGGCAAAGCATTTGCGCACACACACACACACACACACACACACACACACACACACACACACACACACACACACACACACACACACACACACACACACACACACACACACACACACAGAGTATATTTAGTCACAAATATGCTCACCCCACGGCACAACATTTACACAGAATTTCGGGCCCTAAATATTATCTGCTTGTTGATATTTACATACCTGGTTTACCTTGAGTGTGTACTGTTGCTGTTTATAAGGGGGGTTTGTTTATCCGTTTGTGGGTTTTAGTGGAGGTTGTCATCACATAACATCAGGAATAAACACACAAGGCTTAGAGATGGCAAAACAAAAATCCTGAAACATTTGTAAAGACAGTGAAATGCGGTAAAAATGTAAAAGGCACTTACAGGGATCTATATTTGACAGTAATAAAGGAAAATGCACAAATATTGACATCGAAGGGAATGTACACAACTATAGATGGTGGAAGAAAAAGCACGTAAAGATTAATACTATGAAAAACAAAAGGAGTTAATATTATATAAAGCAAAACTAAAAAGTAAATAAGAAATACACCTAAGGACAAACTGCAATACCCGCGTCCACCAGCTGGTCAAAGGGTCGAACATTTCACTCTGTCCTGTGGCCTTGACCTTCGACCTATTATTCTCAAAATCAAATTGCTTCATTCTTCCCTGACCCTCAACATTTCCACCAAATCTTATCCATATTATACAAAAACAGTTTAAAGTTGACGTTTTTCTTATGATCCTGACTTTTTACTGACATCAGAATCGAATCCCTTTATCTTTGCCTTGCTTTGAACCCTTCTGTAAGGTTTGGTGTAGATGGATAAAAATGTTTAAGTTGGTCTTGCCGTGTGACCTTGACCTTTGACCTCTTGTTTTTAGAAACACTCCACCCCATCTCTGATCCTCAGTCTCTCCACCACGTTTGGTCGCCGTCAGATCAAAACTTTTATTTTCTTCACATACAGGCACACGAGATAAGCTTTAATTAGCCGTGTGACCTTGACCTTTCACCGATTACTGTCAGAATCAAACCCCTTCGTTCCTGCATTACCCTCGACCCTCCCACCAAGTTTGATCTAAATCGGATAAAAGCTGTTTAATTTCATCTTGTTAGGTTCAACTTTGACTTAGTCCAGTGATCTTGACCTGTGACCTTTTGTTCTAAAAAAGATAGGCCAACCGTTGGATGGCCCTCTCCCTCCTGCAGATTTGGTTAAAATCCGATAAAAACTCTGTTACATTGTTCACACACACACACACACACACACACACACACACACACACACACACACACACACACACACACAC
Source organism: Coenobita brevimanus (assembly GCF_032717465.1). NCBI lineage: Eukaryota > Metazoa > Arthropoda > Malacostraca > Decapoda > Coenobitidae > Coenobita > Coenobita brevimanus. Next base: position 28,601,994 of record NC_136996.1, read on the forward strand.
ACGTCGATCAAAACATAGTGCCCGCTCTCGTTTTGCAAGCGGTGGTATAAAAGTATATGGATATTTTCGAAGGAAAAATTAAAGCATAAATTTAATCATAATGATACTGGTGATAGTGGTGGTGATGATGATGATGATGATGAAAAAATATTATGAACATGTATTTGGCAAGAAGGAACTAAAAATGACCAGTAAGATAATTTAGAGAAGGCAAATAAGCATAATTTTCCTCAAAGTTTTTCTTACGATAATTTTTTAAAATGAACGATATTGTTGAAAAATGCGATAAGTGTGGCAGATTTCTGTTTACAAATGTGAAGGACTGTGACTTATTTATTTATTTATTTATTTATTTATTCACCATGTATGTAAAATAATTCTTCATTTCTCAATTTCATACGACGCTAGAGAATATTTTTCCTCTCTCTCTCTCTCTCTCTCTCTCTCTCTCTCTCTCTCTCCCCCCCCACATAAAGTAAATAGAAAATGGGTATGGGAGCGAGGGGGAATTAAGGTAAATGAAATACAATGCCTGCTTCCCTGAACATAGTAAGCTCGCAATCCTTTGTTTGTGTTTGTTCTCTCTCTCTCTCTCTCTCTCTCTCTCTCTCTCTCTCTCTCTCTCTCTCTCTCGTTTCCCTCATTAAAATGCCACCTTCTTTCCCTCGGGTCCTCCTTCCCCGCCAGAGTTTCCCCTCGGGCATGCCTTCCCCTTGTCAGCGTGTCCCCTCGGCCCAAGACTCAAATCTCGGGGAGGGGGAAGGGAGGGGGAGATAAGGAGAGGGAATGGGGGGGGGAAAGAGTGATTGTGCGGGGGAGGGGGGCGGAAGAGGGTGGGAGTAAGGGAGGGAGTAAGAGAGAGAGAATGGGTAGGGGAAAGGGAGTGGTGGTGTGATGGGGGAAGAGAGGGTGGGGGGATTGGACGTTGGAAAAAAGGTGGGGAGGGAAAGGGAGGGGAGAGGAATGGGGAGAGATGATGGAGAGAGGAGGGAAAAGGTGGTGATGGAAACATCTGGTGATGATGGGGTGGTAAGGAATGGTGAGGGGGAATGTGAGGGAGGGAAGGGGAAGTGGGGAGGGGAGAGGAATAGAGGGGATGGAAGGGGGGGAAGGGGAGTGATTAGACTTGATATCCATTTAGCCACAATTACTAGAATGGAAGATTCGAATCAAATATTGCAATGTTAGAAGAGATTAGGCTTTATTTAATATTGATAAGAATAATGATTACTACTACTACTACTACTACTACTACTACTACTACTACTACTACTACTACTACTACTACTACTATTGTTATTATTATTATTATCGAGGGTTAAAATATCCATCATTATCTCCACGTCAACTCCTCATTAGCCCCTTCAGTCCGATGCCCTGTTACTTAGTTTATTATAGTTCATGGCAGACGAATCCCATCACATTAGGAGGTACCCTGGTGGTGAAGGGCAAAAGGAAGGCCGTATCAATACCATGCAATCCTATATAATCCTTAGCTGAACTGAATCGGTTGGCAAAAAAAGGAAAAAAAAAGGCAAATATTAATACTGCTAATGATGATGACTGTGATGATGATGATGATAAGGATGGTGATGGTGATTAAAAAATATAATAATAATGATGATATGATAATGATGACGATGATAATGACGATGATGGTGATGGTGAATAAAAAAAAAAATAATAATTGATGATGATGGTGGTGGTGGTGGTGGTGGTGGTGATTAAAAAATATAATAATGATGATATGATGATGACGACGATGATAATGATAGTGAGGATAATGATGATGATGATGTTGATTGTGGTGATGATTAATAATAACAATAATAACAATAATAAAGAGAAAAATCAACATCATCGTCAAAACAGGACTGAAGTTTGGCTGAGAATAAAGAACTTCCCACATTACTCCTAGGCTACTTAAGACGAACCAAGTTATATTTACCTCACGTGGGCGCCTTAAAAATACCCTTCAGTATTTTAAGGTTAGGTCCCTCCTGAATACTGGTTAATGTGATACGTTTTCGAGTCCTTTGATGCTGCCCTACCTTCCCACGTGATGCTATTTTTATGCTGCTTTTTATGGTATTTTTACGCTGCTTTTCATGGTATTTTTAGGCTGTTTTTCATGGTATTTTTAGGCTGTTTTTCATGGTATTTTTAGGCTGTTTTTCATGGTATTTTTAGGCTGTTTTTCATGGTATTTTTACACTGCTTTTCATGGTATTTTTATGCAGCTTTCCATGGTATTTTTACGCTGCTTTTCATGGTATTTTTATGCTGTTTTTCGTGGTATTTTTATGCTGTTTTTCGTGGTATTTTTATGCAGTCTTTTTTGGTATTTTTAGGGTGCTTTTCATGGTATTTTTATGCTGTTTTTAGTGGTGTTTTCGTGCTAGTTTTATGGTGTTTTCTTGCTATGGTTAATGGTATTTTCATGCTGTTTTTAATGACATTTTCATGATATTTTGTGGTATTTTTATGTTTGTAATGGTACTGTCATGCTTTTTTCGTGGTATTATTGTGGTGTTCATGCTGTTTTCTTTCTCTTTTCGTGGTATCATGCTGTTTTCTTGCTTCTTTTGTGGTATTTTCATGCTTTTTTCCTGATATTTTCATTCTAGTTTTCAAGCTATTATCATACTATTTTTCAAGCTACTTTCATGCTATTTTTCATGCTGTTTACATGCTATTTTCATTTTTGTCAGGGATTCTTATACTTATTCCTCAGTAACTTAGCCTAAAATTGCCTTCTTTCCATCTTGAATGCTGAGGTGTAACTTTTCAACACTTAAATATAGTGCTATAGTCAGGAGGAAATGCTGTGGAAAGAGTGTAGAACCGTAATGTCGTCTTAATCTTCTGTTTAGCCGCAGCAAGAGATTAACAAGAATATTTTGCTAGTCACGAAGAAGTGCTGCCATTTATTTAAGTGAAGGAAGGAGCAGAAGGACGAAAATCTTTGCCAATTAAAGTGAAGTAGTTAATGTAGATAAAATAGATAAGATGAAGGACAGAGGAAAGGGTTTGTGCTCCTTACCTCTCGGGGTTGTTAATAAAATAGCTTCGTACCACCTTATCCTTAGCGATTTATTCTTCACGTCGCACCTAAGTATCCTTGTACAGATCGAAACTATGTCAAAATTAAAGCGATATGAAAAGCATGCAAGAAAATGTTAAGCTGTGACATCCAAACTAAATCGCTCAAGTTGGAGTGAAGGCTCCCATGCACTTAAGATACATCCTTTAGTTGCTTCAGCCCGTGGACGTCATTTATACATTGTTAAGGTGTAAAATGCATAATAAATAGCTCAGGAAGGGGTGTTAAGAAGTTATATTCGTTGTGTCTCTGGACGATTTTGATTCATTTTAGGCTTTTCGAACTGAAGGGGATAGATGTTGACTTTATCCATTTCTTTAAAAAATAAATAAATAATTAAATTGTTTCCCCAGTTTAAATGTAATCATTGATTTTTTTTTTTTTTACTTTTTTGAATATTTTTATCGTCATTTAATGCTTATTCACAGATTATATTTATTTGATTTTTGACTTGAAGCTTATGTAAAAAAATATAGACTTCGCCCCCCCCCCTCTCTCTCTCTCTCTCTCTCTCTCTCTCTCTCTCTCTCTCTCTCTCTCTCTCTCTCTCTCTCTCTCTCTCAAAAAGACTGATTTTTCTTCGTGTGAGTTATTTCCTTTGTTTGTTTTTTTGGCCTTTTTTCACCATTTAATCAGCAGTCAGAATATTTTTTGACCATTTTTTAAATAATCTGCTGGTCTGTTTGCCTGTCTGTCTGTTTCTGTCAGTCTGTCTATCTCAGTCATTCTGTCTATCTGTCAGTCTATCCTTGTCTATATCTGTCTGTGTCTGTCTGTCTATCTATCTATCTATCTATCTATCTATCTATCTGTTAATCAGCCCTATTGAAGGAAAAGTTTAGCCAATTAAAACATCGGTAACTTCTTTCACAACCAATCGATCAGGGACCTAACTGGATTAAACGCTGGTTCGGACGTGGCCAGAGGGTTTACAGGTTGGTGGGGGGTTAGGGGGGTTGTTTTTTTTTTTTTTTTTTTTTTTTTTTTTTTTATGTGTCCGACTCTGGGCATAGGCTTCACAGCCTGCTATCAAGGCCCAGCAGTCCTCCTACATACCATACACCTCTACATGGTTGAGGGGTTAAGGTGGGGGATTAGGGGCTGGTGGAGGGTTTAAGGTGGGGGGTTTAGGGTTGATGGAGGTTGGGGGTTAGAAATTACTTAAGAACATAAGAAGAGAGGATTCCAGTTCTTATTAGAGTAACTAAACTAGAATAAGACAAGGATAGTAAAGAAAAAGGCTCTCCCCCGCCTACCAAACCCTCCAGCTGAAACCGGGAGGAAAAAAGCGAGAAGGAACACCACGCCGTATAGAAAAACTCGTAGACATTTTGTAGGAAAGCGTGAAAGGAGAAAAGAGACTATTATAGTGTAACCGGAAAAGAAAAAAGAATGAATAGAACTGACTGTTAGCAGATATATATATTTTTTTATGTCCTACTCATACTTGTCATATACTTATCTAACCTATGCTTGAAACTCTGAATGGCAGGGGCAGCAACTACATCACTAGGTAGCTTATTCCATTCGTCCACTACCCTTTTGCCAAACCAATTTCTTCCTATTTCCTCACTAAAACGGAATTTATCTTTTTTGAAACCTTTACTTCTAATTCTATCCTGTATGCTGACTGTAAGTACCTTCCTAAAATCTCCTTTATTTATCCCCTTCATCCACTTAAACACCTCAGGTAAGTCGTCCCTTACTCAACGCCTCTCTAGTGAGTGCAAATTTTGCCTTTTCAGTCTGTCTTCCTATGATGGGAATGAAAGGGTGCGTGAAACTGCGTTGGAGTGTGTTGAGTTTGAGTAGTAATGTGTGTGTGTGTGTGTGTGTGTGTGTGTGTGTGTGTGTGTGTGTGTGTGTGTGTGTGTGCCGTTCTCTTTTATATCTCTTCCCTCCTCAGCTAAGGTTGATGAGATTTAAGAGAATATGGATGCGACAGAGTGTGTGACGACTCCGTGGTACTTATATGTGATTTTGTTCTTCCCGGCACTCCTTTCCACACTCCTTTCAGGCTCCTTATATTTCTGTGTCTCCTTTCTTTTCTTCCATCTTTTACTCTTTAGTCCAAGGTGGTGAAACGGAGGGGGGAGGTTTTATGTGTGTGATGCTTGAATGACATTTTTTTTTTTTTTTACCCATTTTATATTCTCTTCACTGAATCTCTTTACCACACTCCATTATGTCTTTGTCTACTGTCTTCCTTATAGATTTGTGAAATTGAGAGCGTGACTGTGTGTTGTAATCAAGGTGTGGGTAGTGTTTTTATATCACTTTATTTATTTTTTTATTTTTTTGAGGTTGTGCTGGGATTGCCAAAGTTTGCTGATATTTTTTTGTGTGTAATTTTGGTTTTCTAATTTTTTCCTCGATTTTTTCTCTACTCTCTGTTATTTTCTTTCTGACTTCCCTCATCTCAATACCCTTGCCATCCCCCGAGGGAGACTTGAAGACCAAGTGTTTAGGGAAGTTATCTGGTGCCTAAAGGACGCGAGTTCGATTCGAGGCTGGGGCAGGGGAATGTTTAATTGCATGATTCTTTTTACAACGGACCTTAACTCTCTCTCTCTCTCTCTCTCTCTCTCTCGTAATCATCGTCCACAAGACCCACCATTATTTCTAAAAAAAAACTTGGCTAATGTCATCACTCCAGTTCTGACTGAGACAGCCCTGACGTGTATTCAGTATGGACGGTGAGAGACAGGAACAGTGACAGTAACAGTGGCATAGAGAAGAACAGGGACAGGGGGGTTATGTAGCTGAGGGATGGTAGTATCATTTCTTTGAGATACTATTTTTTTTTAATCCAATCTTCCAGTAACGCGCCACCGCTTCTTTCTGACTTTCTTTTCTCTGCTACACACACACACACACACACACACACACACACACACACACACACACACACACACACACACACACACACACACACACACACACACACACACACACACACACACACACACACACACACACACACACACACACACACACACACACACACACACACACACACACACACACACACACACACACACACACTTACTTACTTACTTACTTTCTCTGATTAGATGGCTTCCGTCGGCCACAAACATGGTATTATCCTCTTTGTGCTTGGTTGTTATTCCATGCTGTCGTCGATGGATATAGGAAAAAGGAGGAAAGAAAAGCACACAGAGAAAATAATAAGAGAGCAATAGGGTGGGGAGAGACAAGGACAGAGGCAGGGAGAGAGACAGGAAGAGACAGCGATAGAGACAGACAAAATCACAGACTGGGATAAAGAGAGAAATAGAGACAGGTGGATATAGAAAAGGACAGGGACATTGAGCGACAGACACAGAGACAGACAGGGGTGAAGACACGGACAGGGACAAAGTGTGGGACAGGAACAGACACAGAGGGACAGAGAGAAGGACAGAAACAGGGAAAGAGGTTGACAGAGAGCGACAGAGACAGTAACACAGACGGAGAACGGTACACACAGAAGCAGGGACAGGGGAAGAGACGGAAGGAGGTCTAGAGACAACCAAAGACCGAATAACAGGGACAAAGACAGAGACACAGAAAGTAACAGATACAGAAGCACAGACATCTAGGAAACGATTATGTGCCTGTCAATGTGTGTGCCCTTTTTATGTGTCCGAATCAGAGGCGTAGATTAGACACTCCGTTCCCTAATGCCCACCTGCCGTCCTATAATGCCACACACATTATCATTATGCCCCCTGCCTGCATTTCTCCATTATTCCCTCTGCTTCCTCATCTGTCAGCCTCAACTTTAAGGCAATTATAAACTCTTGCAGAAGTGAAATGATGCCCATAATTAATCCAGCCTTACCCAACCCAGCCAGTGCATAAGAGATAAACACTTTTTCCAGTGGGATTTATTATGACCAGGAGTTAATCTTGAGCCACAACGAAACGTGTGATTGGTTTAGTCCGTGATTGGAGGCGAGGGGATTGGGCTGAGGGATGCTGGGTGGGATTGGATACATGCTTGATGGGGTGGCATAGAATATGTTAATTGAGGTGGGTGGAAAGAAATTAGAATGTGTGTGTGTGTGTGTGTGTGTGTGTGTGTGTGTGTGTGTGTGTGTAATACCCAGATTAACATTATTGTGGGTGATACACAAGATAAAGCACTGGTGTCTATGGAAACTTTGGGTTAATGAGGAAGACAGGATTAAAAGTTAAAGCTTACAGATGAGAAAGAGTTTAGAAAGAGGGTCACATGAAAAATTAAACCAAATATTAACGAGTAAAGAAGGAAAAAGAGAAATAGGCGTCGGTGGGTAACAGGTAGGAATCGGAGGGAAAACAGTGGACAAAGGAAAGGAAATTGAAATTGTTAAGGAAAAGTAAATCTTAGATATATTCCCCTCCTTAAGTCTATCACCCGGCCTCTGTTTTCTTGTCTTCAGGTGCTTCTTTTCTTCTGTTTTCTTCTCTTTTCCTTCTGTTCTTTTTTCCCTTTGTCAGTATTACCGTATTTTCTTCTTTTATCTTTTCCTCCTCCTCCTCCTCCTCCTCCTCGATTTCTTTTTCATTCTGTAATAAGAAAAATACAACAGAAGTAAACGCCCTTTTTTCCTCCACCTCGTCTTCTTCCTCCTGTATCCTTCTCCTCGTTCTCCTCTTCTACTGCAATAGGAGAAGTACAAGAGAGGCGGATATCCATTTTTCCTCCTCCTCCTCCTCCTCTGTCATCCATTCTGCGTGCTTGCGTACCACTGTGTCTGGGAAGTGAATCCTCTCTCTCTCTCTCTCTCTCTCTCCATTCCATTTTCTCTAGTTTCTTTTTTTCTCTCCTTCCTCAATCTTTACCTAACCCACTCTCTTCGTGTGTCCTGTCTGTCTTCATTTTCTTCCTCTAGTCTAATTCATTTTCTCTTATCCTTGTCTGCCTCTCTCCTTCCCTGTCCCTTACTTATTCTCTCTGTTCATGGTTTTTGCTTCTTTTTTTTTCTGCCCTTCCCTCCCTAGCTGTCTTCCTCCTCTCTCTTGCCTCCTGCCTTCCTTCGGGTCCTTTTCTTCCCTGCTGCCAGTCCTACCCTTCTTTGTGTTTGCCTTCCTTTTCCTTCTTTCATGTCCTTGTCTGCCATTCCTCCTCTTCCTTCGTTTCTTCCTCCTACTTCACTCCTCTCCTCCTCTTCTTGCCTGTCCTCCTTTTGCTTCCTTCTTGTCTTGCTCCTCTTTCTTGCCTATCTTCCTCTTGCGTTCCCTCGGGTCCCCCTCTTCCTTCCTTCCTGTCCTGGTGCTCATCCTTCCTTTCCTCCTCCTCTTCCAGCCTGTCCTCTTTCTTGCCTGTGCCCTTGCTCCTATTCCTTTCTGCCTTCTTTTTCTGCCTGTCCTTCTCAGCTCTACTTATGTTCGTTTTCTCCTTCCTGCCTATCCTCGTTTACTTTATCCTGCCTTCCTGCCTGCTCACCTATCCTCATTTCTCCATTCTGCTTGCCTGTTTCTCCATCCTCATTATCTCCATCCTGCTCATCTGCCTGCTGTTCTATCCTCATTTTCTCCATCCTGCCAGCCTGCCTATCCTCGTTTCTTCTGCCTGCCTGCCCGTCCTGCCTACCCTTCCTCCTGCCTGTTACCGCCTCCCGATCTTGACGTGCGTCTCAAGGGAAATTACTCTGCCTTAGATTACTTCCACTCTTCCTTGACCTTCTCTTTATTTCTCTTTTTCTTTCTTTTCTCTGTCTGTGTGTCTGTCTTGTTCTCTTTTTCTCTCTTTTCTCTGTCTGTCTGTCTGTCTGTCTTGTTCTCTTTTTCTCTCTTTTCTCTGTCTGTCTGTCTCTCTCTCTCTCTCTCTCTCTCTCTCTCTCTCTCTCTCTCTCTCTCTCTCTCTCTCTCTCTCCACACCACCTCTACCACTCCATCCACCACCACCACCACCAACAACATCATCAACAACAACAACAATAACATTCCCACCAACACCCCCACCACTCCCTCCAACATCACCACCACACCCTCGAACATCACCACCACTACCAACACCGCCACCTGAACATCTCCAACACTTCCTCCAACACTCCCCGACATCCCAACACCTACAACTTTCCCTCCGTTCCCTCCCTCGCTTCCTCCAACTTCTCCAACACTTGTTCCACGCGTTATCTTCACCCTATCAAACTTTCTCTCCCTGGGGTTTGCTTTCCTCCCTTCCTTTTCTGGTTCTCCCTTCCTTCCTGCCTTTGTCTCAGTCACATCCTTCTTTCTTTCTCTCCCCCATTCTCTCATTTCCTTTCATTTCCTTCCTTCACCATCATTCCCATTCCTTCTCTACGCCCTCTCTCATTCCTCCTCCTCCTCTCACGCCTTCCTTCCCCTCCTTCTCCTCTCACGTCTTCCTTCCTCTCCTTCTCCGTCTTCCTTCTTTTCCTTCCCCTCTCTACGTTTTCCTTCCTCTTCTTCGCCATTCATTTTCTGTTCCCTCTGTTATTACTGTATTTCATGCTTCCTTCTCCCTGTCCTATTTCCTTCCTTCTTTTCCCACTTCCTTCATTCCTTCTGTACTACTTCTTTCTTTTCCTTCTTTCATCCCTTCTTTCCTTTTCCATCTTCATTTCCTGTTCACCTCTCATCCAGTATTCTTTTTCTGCTAATTATTCTCTCTCTCTCTCTCTCTCTCTCTCTCTCTCTCTCTCTCTCTCTCTCTCTCTCTCGAAATGTCAAACACAACTACTGAACTATTGGAAATCATTGACTTGTGTCGCTTATCACACGCACGCACACGAGCACACGCACACACACACACACACACACACACACACACACACACACACACACACACACGCACACACACACACACACACACACAGTCTCTCTCTCTCTCTCTCATTAACATCCATTTATGTATATTCATCGACCCCCCCCAGGGCCATGCCATCAATAACCCCCACATTAAACTCTCATTCCAGAATCTCCTGTGCCGAAATACTAATGAGAGAGAGAGAGAGGGAGAGAGAGAGAGAGAGAGAGAGAGAGTCACATCCATTTATGTATATTCATCGACCCCCCGCAGGGCCATGCCATCAATAACCCCCACATTAAACCCCCATTCCAGAATCACGTGTGCCGAATTACTGATGAGAGAGAGAAAAAAAAATAAAGAGAGAGAGAGAGAGAGAGAGAGAGAGAGAGAGAGAGAGAGAGAGAGAGAGAGAGAAAGTGTGTGTGTGTGTGTGTGTGTGTGTGTGTGTGGAAAAAGTTTAGACTTTCCCTTCCACTGACACCTTTTATTTTCCCATCTTTCCTTCCTCCTCAGCTCCTTCCTTCCTCATGTTCCTTAGAACCGATTGGGAGAGCAGAGAACTAGCAGACACTAAGAAAATACCTAATCTTAAGACACACCATCTGACAAAGACACGAGAGCGAGCAGTTAAAGTGACCTCGCTCGTTTTTAAGTCCACTATTTACCTGTGAAAATGAGGTCCACATTGCATTCGTTTTCTCTTTCACCTTGTATGTATCTGGTTTTATCTTTCCCTCATCTCCCTCTCCCTTTCCCTCTTCTTTTTGCCCACTGTTTCGCTTAGGTTAGTCTTAGGTAGGTGGGTAACTGAGAGAGAGAGAGAGAGAGAGAGAGAGAGAGAGTATGTGTGTATTTGGTGTCTGTTTGTGCTTTCGTCTGCGTTTGTCCCTGCGCCTGTGTCACTAAAGACTCAGAAAGTATTTAAAAACAAGACCGATAACAGCAAGACCTCGCAACACTTCAGAATGACGGCAATATATCACCCATCTCAAAATCCCCCCTCCCCCCAAAAAAAATAAATAAATAAAAATAACGTAAACCATATGATTCTGCCATTGATTCCACTCATATCCCCCTCTCTGGACTCTAAATTTGGGGTTAATTAGAGTCATTAGGGGTGGTAATTGATGTGCCAAGGATTACGGTAATGAATGACTCCTTAAGAATCCACCTCTCGCATAATTTGTGGGCGCGAGATGAAACTTTATGAATGAGTGAAAGGGAGAGCGAGTGGGCGAAGGCAGTGAATGAAAGGAGGGATGAAATGGAGTGGGCAGGAAAGGAGAGATGGAGTTGAAGGAGGGGTATAGAAAACAGGATGTGGAGAAGGTAGATGATGAGAGAAGAAGAGGAAGAAAATTGGAGAAAGTAGGATATGGAGAGATGGAAGAGGGTGAGGGAAGAAGAGAAGGAGGAGGTCGTAGAAGAAGAAGAAGAAGTGGAAGGAAGACAGCAGGAAGAGGAGGAGGAGGAGTGGATGTGAAGGAGACATCGGAGGGAAGAGGAGGTGGAGATGTGGAAGGATGATGTGTAGGAGGAAGGCAGCAGCAGTAGTCGGAAAGAGGAGGAGGAGGAGGAAGAGGAAGAAAAAAAGGAGAAGAAAAAGTGAAAAGGAGAGCCAGCGCACAAGGTAATGAATCAAAGAGTAGGCTGAAGAGGAGTGGGCGAAGAGAGAGTTAGGGGAGTGGGGAGAGTACAAGATCTTGAAGGAGGAGAAGAGGAGAGGGAAGACAGTAGAAGGAAGAGGAAGCAAAGAAAGAAAGAGACTGTTAGGAATGAAAGGAAGTGGGTAAGGAGAGGAGAGATGAAGGAGAAGAGAAGACTTGGAAGAGGAGGAAAGACAGTAGGAGAAGACGGAGCGGTGGAGTGAAGTGAACGTGGAGGAGGAGGAGGAAGAGAAACTGTGGAAGGAGTGGAGAAAAAAGGAGGGAAGAAAAGGAAGGGAGTGGATGAAATTGGGTGAAGTAGAGTTGAGGGAAGTGGATGTGGAGGAGGGAGAGAACGAGAAGGAAGGAGATAGGAAGACAGTATGAGGAGAAAGACGAGGAGAATGCCATGAGGAAGGGGAGAGAGAGAAATAGAGGAGAAGGAGTAAATGAGTGAAAGGGAGAGCAACCAGGCGTGACAGAGGATGAAAGCTGGGATAAAAGGGAGCGGGTGAGAGAGGAGAGTTTGAGGAGGGGGAGGAGGAGGAGGAGGAGGAGGATGGAACAAAGGAGGAGGAGGAGGTAGGGGAGGAGGAGGAGGAGAAGAAAGTGGGGGACTGGAGAGAAGAGGACCTGGAGGAAGAGGGAAGAACGAAAGATTGGGAAGCAGAGAGACTGTGGAAGGTAGGGAGGATTATAAGAGGGGGAAAGCACAGTAAAAATGGAAGAAAGAGAGAGAGAGAGAGAGAGAGAGAGAGAGAGTCAACTTTTGCATCCCCGTAATGATGTTGGTGTCGGGTTCTGAGCTCTGGCCTAGGATTTTGTCACCCACGCTCACCCTCTCTCTCTCTCTCTCTCTCTCTCTCTCTCTCTCTCTCTCTCTCTATATATATATATATATATATATATATATATATATATATATATATCATCGTCGTCGTCGTCGTCGTCATCATCATCATCATCATCATCATCATCATCAGGACCCCCTTTCCCACCTTAGGGGAGGGTGAGGGTATATATTTAAAGCTGAAATGACGAACGTGCCAATCTCGGAAACCAGTGAGGATATCAAACATTTTTTTTTACACACTCCTGGCATGATGGGGGGGGTTTTTAGGTGTAAATCATTACAAATCCGGTAACTCTGAAATCTTGGTCGATTTTTTGATGCAATAAAGGATCGGACCTTGGTCCGCCATGTTATATATATATATATATATATATATATATATATATATATATACATTTCCGGAAATGTTTAAAGTGGAGGGGGATAGATTAATAATGATCTTGATCAAGCTATTCAATAAGATATGGGTGACGGGGTTACTACCATCAGTTTGGAAGAATGGTGTAATTGTTAAAGTTCCGAAGAAGGGAGATCTGAGTGAATGTGGTAATTGGAGGGGAATCTCTTTGTCACCGATAGCTTTGAAAGTTTTCAGTAGAGTGTTGTTAAATAGGTTGGAGCCGGTGGTTGAGGGTATTCTGAGGGATGAACAGGCTGGTTTTAGAAAGGGACGTGGTTGCAATGATCAGATCTTTATAGTTAGGCATTTGATGCAGCAAGTTAATGAAATGAGAGTACCGTTAAGTCTTTGTTTTGTTGATTTTGAAAAGGCTTTTGATAGTGTTTCGAGAGAGACTATGGGGAAGATCATGAGACATTATGGAATACCAGAGGAGTTTGTGAGGGTCATTATGAACATGCATGAGGACACATTTTGTAAAGTGATGGTTGATGGTTGTCTGAGTGATTTGTTTGAAGTCAAGTCCGGAGTAATTCAAGGTGGTGTTCTATCGCCTTTACTATTTATATTGGTCATTGATTACATTATGAAACGCGTTGGAACAGAAACCGGTGCAGGTATACTTTGGGGAGAGAACAGGAAACTTTTGGATTTAGATTATGCAGATGATATAGTTTTGATTTGTGATGGGCCAGAAGAGATGCAGAGAGTGTTGGACTGTTTGGTGAGTGAAGGTCGCAAGGTGGGTTTGGTTATTAATTGTGGAAAAACTGAAATAATCAATATGAATATGGAAAATGCGCAGGAATGTGTAATTGGAGGTATGGTTGTAAAACAAGTTGATAGGTTTAAATATTTAGGTACTTATTTAGCCAAGGATGGTTCTTTGAACTTTGAATTCGAGGAAAGGTTAAAGAAGGCTAATCAGGCAATGGGAATGCTTAAAAATATTTGGAATAATAACAATTTTTCTGTGCATACAAAAATCAAACTTTATAAGGTAATGGTTAGGAGTATCTTAATTTATGGACACGAGTCTTGGTACAGCACAGTGACTATGGAAAATAAATTCTTGGTGTTTGAAAACAAAGCACTTAGAAGAATATTAGGAGTTAAGTGGTGGGAAAGGATACCAAATAGTAGAATTAGAGAAATAACGGGAGTGCAGCCGGTCGATGAATATGTTAGGTTCTCACGATGGAAGTGGCTAGGACATGTGTATAGGAGACAGGGAATAGTACGAGGTACACCAGGGTGGGTGGCACTTGGTAGGAGAGGTAGAGGAAGGCCAAAAGAGATGTGGGTGAGGACAATGAGACGGGAAGCTGGAGATGAGTGTTGGGGAGATCTTGAGGAGTTAGCACAAGATAGGATGTGGTGGTGTGCGTTCATCGAGGCCCTATGCATCCCCGAGGGTGCCACAGGAAATGATTGATATATATATATATATATATATATATATATATATATATATATATATATATATATATATATATATATTGTTACGGAACAGAGAAAGATAACGTACACTTTAAGTGAGAATACGAAGAGTCACTACTGTCCCGTAAAGTTCCAGGTTCAAAACAAAAGAGTTAGGTAAAATTACAAGTTAAAGTTTAATGCACAAACTAACAACAAAACATTCAGAACTCATAAGGATAATGTAATGGCAAATAAACAGGTTAAATATATGGTTAACTGCAATAGCCTCTATTAACACGAAATTAGCAAGAATAAATTTATCTAAGTCAGCCCTGATAAAATGAGATACCAGATAATACTCAGTGAATGCCAGATAAATAATTACAGATACAAACTATTATCAAAAATGACTGACATAAAGAACCCCACACGAATTACAAAAACTTCACTAGGCCTACAAATTAAACTTATGCTATACAGTACAAGAAAAAATGCAACAACAGTTATACTCAAATTACACACAGCTGCTAGATGTTTGGAGATTTCTTGAGCACTCACAATAATAATATTTGTACAGGGGAGGACAGAGATGTGAACAAAATGAGGAGCAGATCTAAGTGGCAATGATGCAGAGACTGAGCTCATTATATAGGGGCCGGCAGAGCCTGATACAACTTGTAAGAGGACGCGCAAATGAAAGCCATGGGGAAATAGAGTTCACAATCCCGCTCTGGACAACAGAGAGAACGACTTACTCTACTATAACGGTAGAAGGGGGGGCCTGAGGCAGAACACGCTCGTGATCAAACATGCAGCATACTGTGCGTTAAAATTACACAGAGGATGATGAAATCATAGGCTATGTAACACCTCCCCACAAAGAAAAAAGAAATTTACAAAGGAAATTTCTTATTACTCTAAAACAATCTGTATATGGCATTACAGACCATGCACAGGTCTTTCCTAATGTTACAAAACATGAAATCTCCCTAGCACGTTCAGTCATAGGTACTTGCCAGTATCCCTTTAACAAATCAAACTTACTTATGTACCTAGCCTTTCCGATCTTGTCTATGCAATCTTCCACACGAGGGAGAGGGTAAGTGTCTGTTTTAGTTATCTGATTAACACGTCTGTAGTCAATGCAAAGCCTCTGTGACCCACCTGGCTTAGGGACTAGAGTGACAGGAGAACTCCACTCGCTCTGACAGGGCTCAATCATCTTGTGGTCCAACAGGTAGCCAAGCTCCTTCTGGATGAGAGGAACTTTCACTGGGTTCACACGGTAAGGAGGCAATTTAATTGGCTTTGCGTCTCCAACATCGACATCATGCATCAACACAGTGGTTCTTCCTGGAATGGCACGGAACACTTGCGGGTACTCCTGCAGTAATGCCGAAAACTCCTGCCTTTCCTCGGGAGGTAGATGAGAAAGCTTAGTCTGGAGATCACTCATGATATCAGGATTCTTCCCCAAACTATCACTCAGGCTCATACTGCATGGGAGAGCTTCACTTGCAGACTCGGGTGGAACAGCTACAGTGCAGACTGGATTATTTTCGTCCCGCCTGTGATATAACTTTAGCATGTTGATGTGACATAGTTGCTTGCTCTTTCTACGATCTGGTGTGGCGATGACATAGTTGACATCACTGAGTTTCTTCTCCACGAAATAAGGGCCACTAAACTTGGCTTGAAGAGGTTGCCCATGAACTGGTAGCAGAATCAAAACCTGATCTCCTGGCTGAAAGTGGCGTAACCTGGACTTCTTATCATACCAAGTCTTCATCTTCTCCTGAGCAGCTCCTAAATTCTCTCTCGCCAGCTGTAAAGCAGTGGACAGCCGTTCTTTGAACTTCATCACATACTCCAGCAGGTTGACGTCATCTTCCTCGGACAGCCAGCATTCCTTGAGTAACTTAAGGGGTCCTCTTACTTCATGGCCAAACAGTAGTTCAAAAGGTGAGAAGCCCAGTGATTCATTTGGAGATTCTCTTGCGGCAAACACAACGAATGGAAGACCTTTATCCCAGTCTTTCTGATGTTCCAAACAGTATTTCTTGAGCATCGATTTGAGTGTTTGATGATATCTCTCCAACGCTCCTTGGGTCTGGGGATGGTAAGCTGAAGACGTGATCTGGGTGATGCCCAACTCTTTCAGAGACTGCTTGAAAACGTTTGACATGAAATTACTTCCCGGTCTGACTGTACCTCCTTAGGCAGACCAAACTTTGTGAAGAACCCTAGCATTTCCTTAACCACGTTCTTTGCTGAGATGTTTCTAAGTGGAATGGCTTCAGGATAACGAGTAGCCATATCAATCATGGTCAACACATAAGAAAATCCTGAAGAAGTCTTAGGAAGAGGGCCCACAATATCCACCAACACACGGGTGAAAGGCGCCTCAAAAGGAGGAATGGGAACTAGAGGTGCAACCTTTTCGGTCTGATTACACTTCCCCACAACTTGACAGGTGTGACAAGACTTACAATACCAGGAAACATCCCTGAAGATACCTGGCCAGTAGAAGTGTTTCAAAATGCGTGCCACAGTCTTCCTCACTCCAAGGTGTCCTGCCAAACTGGAATCATGAGCCACTCTAATGATATCCTGCCTACAAACACGAGGGATGACAACTTGATGTACAACCTCCCATTCACAGTCGGCTGATGCTGTTGGGGGTCTCCACTTCCTCATAAGTACTCCTGACTTTACATAATAACAAGTAGAAGCACCGGCTGACTCTTCCTCACTGCAAGCAGAGTTAGCTAGACCTTTCAACTCAGGGTCAGCAACCTGCAACTCAACCAACTCTTGACGAGACAAATTATCAACACTACGGGGTACTGCCTCATCTGGTGAGTGGTCCAAATTAGCAAGAAAAGTGTCAGCTAGGATAACATCATCATCATCATTATCCTCTAAATCACCAGTAACTTTAGACTTAGCCCTAGTGACAGCACATGCAGGGAACACATCAGGGACATCACAATCCTGGGTCGCAGCCACTGGCTCACTAGACAACTGAGGAGCTGGACACACTTGACTTCCACCAATATCATTTCCAAGTAAGAAAGTTACACCTGACATTGGGAGTGTCTCAACCAACCCAACCATAACGGAACCATTAACAAAACCAGACTCTAAATTCACTCTGCACAGAGGGACAGAGAAGTAATTATTCCCTACACCTTGTAAGATTACAGTTTCATCAGAGGAATTAACATTAGAGCCTAGAACACTGGTCAGCATAAGGGATTGGCAAGCACCTGTATCACGATATATTTTAACTGATTTCCTGTCATTACTGTCCAGAGGACTGACAAAACCATCTGACAGGAAATTAGCACATGAACTCTTGAGAGTGTCACCCACGTTACTGCTCAAAAGAGGAGCTCCATCATGAGAATTTAAGTTACCCCTCAAAGCAGGTTCAGTTAACTCAGTTAAAGAATTCTGGGAACTCTCAAGAGTGGACACTAGACCAATTGACTGAATATTTAAAGACTCCTTTTTGTTCACATCACGCTGTCTCCTGAAACATCTCTCCGTAGTATGACCAAGCTTACTACAATAAGTACATTTACTTTTCTGAAATCTAGAGGTGAAGCTGGTATTTACTTCCTGAGAAACATCATCCTTATTCTCTTTCCTGTTACCTGTACTCTGAGTAGAGGCAACGTACTTACTCTCAGCTTTCCCTTTTTCTTTAGAATATCTCTTGTGAGTGAGAACATACTCATCAGCTAAAACTGCAGCATCAGACAAATTATCTATTCTTCTCTCATCAAGATATAGGCTTACATCTTTATAAATACACCTCTTGAAGTCCTCCAGCAAAATCATCTGCTTAAATTTACCAAAATCAGAATCCACATTCTTAGAATTTAACCACTGCTCTAACAGATCTTTGATTTTTGCATACTCAACATGGGATTGCTTATCTTGCTTATAAGTTGTCCTAAATTTTACTCTATAGGCTTCAGGAACAAGCTCATAGGCCTTAAGAATCAAGCTCTTAACTACATCATAATTATCAGACTGATCCTGAGGCAAAGATGCATAAGTTACTTGAGCTTTACCGGTGAGAACAGTTTGAAGGAGTACTGGCCAATACTCCTTAGGCCAATTAAAACCTGTAGCTACCCTCTCAAACAACTGAAAATACTTTGTTAAATCAGATTCATTAAAAGGAGGGACAAGTTTAACATTTTTAGCCACATCAAAATCATCAGAGCAAGATGATCCAGTTCCACCTTGTTTCATGCGATACTCATGGTCTGCCTGAATCCTGGCAAGTTCAATTTGTGCCTGAGCCTGTACCTGTGCCTCTTCAATACGAGCATTTGCCTCCTTAACATCAGCCTCCTTAGCATGTGCTTGAAATTCAGCTTCCTTCACACGAGCCTCCTGCAGGGCTAGCTGTAACTTAGCTAATTCAATCTGCGTTTGCTCATTTCGAGGAGTTACATTAAACAAGCTTTCATTAATCATGGCAACAATCTGATCTTTAGACTGATGAGAGCGAACAACAAATCCCAATTGTTGAGCAACAATCTTAAGTTCATTCTTTGTTCTGTTTTCTATATCACACACTGTTTGCACATTTGACAAAAAATCTTTGGCTTCATCAAGTGTAGAAATAGTAGCCATCATGAATATATCACAGTCACAAAATATCAAACAATATCCTTATGATAATATCCTGAATATCCTGATATGAGGTCGCCAAATTTATGTTACGGAACAGAGAAAGATAACGTACACTTTAAGTGAGAATACGAAGAGTCACTACTGTCCCGTAAAGTTCCAGGTTCAAAACAAAAGAGTTAGGTAAAATTACAAGTTAAAGTTTAATGCACAAACTAACAACAAAACATTCAGAACTCATAAGGATAATGTAATGGCAAATAAACAGGTTAAATATATGGTTAACTGCAATAGCCTCTATTAACACGAAATTAGCAAGAATAAATTTATCTAAGTCAGCCCTGATAAAATGAGATACCAGATAATACTCAGTGAATGCCAGATAAATAATTACAGATACAAACTATTATCAAAAATGACTGACATAAAGAACCCCACACGAATTACAAAAACTTCACTAGGCCTACAAATTAAACTTATGCTATACAGTACAAGAAAAAATGCAACAACAGTTATACTCAAATTACACACAGCTGCTAGATGTTTGGAGATTTCTTGAGCACTCACAATAATAATATTTGTACAGGGGAGGACAGAGATGTGAACAAAATGAGGAGCAGATCTAAGTGGCAATGATGCAGAGACTGAGCTCATTATATAGGGGCCGGCAGAGCCTGATACAACTTGTAAGAGGACGCGCAAATGAAAGCCATGGGGAAATAGAGTTCACAATCCCGCTCTGGACAACAGAGAGAACGACTTACTCTACTATAACGGTAGAAGGGGGGGACTGAGGCAGAACACGCTCGTGATCAAACATGCAGCATACTGTGCGTTAAAATTACACAGAGGATGATGAAATCATAGGCTATGTAACAATATATATATATATATATATATATATATATATATATATATATATATATATATATATATATCTACCTATTATCTATCTATATAGATAGATAGATATACACCCTCATGTGTGTGTGTGTGTGTGTGTGTCTACGTGTTTGTCCTGTTTCTTTATTAGCCAATCATGTTATGTATCTCTTTATTAGCCAATCATGTTATGTATCTCTGTCTGTCTTTATTTCTTGCGGTGCAGTTTTCTCTGTGCATGGTCCCGAGTTTTCCTCATCCCTTCCACCCATTTATCTGTCTATCTCTCCTACCAGTCTATCAATGTACCCATTTCTCTGTGTCTGCTTTGGATTCTCTCTTTGTCTCTCATTCATTCATCCAGCCATTACCCTCTGTAACTATCTGTTTGTATCAGTCTGTTTATTCATATGTCTCTCTAATTTTCTCTGTGTTGTAAAATCTCAATTTCTCCCTCTTTCTCCTTAGCATTCTTCCTTGTACATTTTTCCACAAATTCATCTAATTCTCTCACGCTCTTAACGTGAAAAGTTTGCAACAAGTTAATAAGCAGTTGCTGCACTGCCTTAATTAACACGCGCGCGCGCGCCCACACCCACACCCACACCCACCCACCCACCCACACACACACACACACACACACACACACACACACACACACATATATATATATATATATATATATATATATATATATAGATAGATAGATAGATAAATAGATAGATAAAATGTGCATACATGCATGCATACATACAGGACTACCTGCATACGTGTATATATATATATATATATATATATATATATATATATATATATATATATATATATATATATATAAAATACGTACATGCACATCTGATTACACATGCTATCAGTTATGCAAGAGTGCGCACGGGCAGGCATGCGCGCTCACTAAATTATCATCGTCGTCGTCGTCGTCGTCATCATAACCTTGACCCACACCTAAAGGAGGGGATAAATTAAGATACAGAAACAAGTCATGTCATACCACAAAGTGAGCGAACTTTGAAAGAGCGTGACCACTGACCTGGCCACACTACCATTGACACACTTCAGTCCTTTCATATCCTGACTCTATATCATAAGCAAAATCATCTTCACATTTTTTTATTTATTTTTTTATTTTATTTACGCCATTCACCCGTGGGATATCTGCAATTTTTTGCTTGTTTTTTCATTATAGATTCACCTCTCGTAAACCTTTAGGATAGATCACAGATACAAACGCCTTCGTTGGCAGAACCTACTAACACTTGCTCTAACAAGGACATAGCGGCCAGAGCACCGCCTCAGGGGATATCAGTCTGGATCAAAGTTGTAAGGCCAGCTAATGTTCCCTCAGTGGTGGCGTGTGCAAAGGTTGTAAAATAAATAAATAAATGAATAAATAAGCTTTTGATTATGTGATACGAACATCCATCCATCCATCCATCCATCCATCCATACATACATACTGTACATACATACATACTGAACATACATACTGTACATACATACATACAGGTATATGCATCCATCCATCCATCTCATACTTACATACATAGACTTCCGTGGGAAGTACATACTAATCATCAGTACATACACACATACTGTACATACGTAATCAACGTCATTGTCATAGTAAATGTATTACCCACAGACAACAGCAAATACCTCCATCCTTTTTCTCCTAAGCATTTTCTCCCTTCTCTCTCTCCCTGTCACCTTCTCGAGAGGGACATCTTATCTGTCCGTTCGTGTGTCTGTCTCCTGTCATGTGCCTGTCTTGCTCACGCCCCCAAGAAAAGAACAGGAAAAAATCTATCATGGAGGAAAGAGAGGAGGAGGAAGTGAAAAAAAGAAATAGTATATATCATGGAAGAGGAGGAGGAGAATAGCGAAAAAAAAAAAATGAGATACTGAACAAAGCGATTTTAATCTCATCTAGCCATTAGTACAGGTAGATGCAGGTAAATATATAAATGGGCAGACAGGTGACTCAGTTGGATGAGGAGGATAGGGAGAAGCGGGAGGAGGAGGAGGAGGAGGAGGAGGAAGGAACAAGAGGTAGAGAAAAAACAGAAGGAAGTTAAAGAAAGTGATGATTATGTCTAAATAATTCCTCTCTCTCTCTCTCTCTCTCTCTCTCTCTCTCTCTCTCTCTCTCTCTCTCTAATAATTCTTTCTTTCTTTTTACAGGTAGGTGTCGACTTCAGAGCCCGGTGTACCTGATGACATACCGTGATATTTTATTCTTTGTTTTATTCTTGCTATTGCCAGACGATTTTACTCATCTTACAAATCCTCCCATTGGTCTAGGGGTTAATGAAGGCTATATCTGACCACCTTCTAGCCCGTAAACTTTCTCCATAGCTGAATAAAATCGTCTGGAAATAGCAAGAATAGAATATCGAAATAACATTTTCTTCGTGATGGCGTTAATGAGAAGGTAAGAGTCTTTTCTCACCTGCAGAAAAAAAAAGGTAAGGCTTTCTTGGGAGCAATTTTTTTTTTTTTGGTATATATTTTCGTGTGGTTTCTGGAGCATATCTATTTTTCCATCTATCTGAGGCTTTATTTTTTTCTTTCCCGAAAATCAAATCTGCAGTTTCTGTCGTTACAATTTTTTTTTTTTTTTTTAACATTTGTCAGTAATATGTACATACTCGAATAACACACACACACACACACACACACACACACACACACATATTCTTACGAGTACATACACATACATACATACATACAGAACGACGCTGTGCTTCCTTTTAGACCATGGTACAGCCATTATTCTCTACGGACTGGAAGCTAAACCAAGTGCAAAAACAGCTTATTATTTCCCAGCATTTCCTGGAAGCTATTACAAAAAAGGAAATCTAAAATGCGTAATAGGATTTGTAATATTATAATGGTCTCGTCTTGGGCTTTGACGTTATGTTCAGTCAAATAAGCAACAATCTTTCCAGTTTCGTCTGAAGAAATTATACAACTGGCGAAATACAATGAAAACCCTATCTCTACTAGTGTGTGTTTCAGATGGTTCGATTTTTCCCCTATGTATTCGTCAAACTTTGGGAAGATTCTTGTGGGTGAGCGTTTCCTGCTTAAGAATCGTGACTGTGTGGCTATATTCATTTTACTCTAACTTGGCCTAAAATTGCCGTCTGTCCATCTTGAATGCTGAGCCATGACAGAAGATGAGCACCAGAGAACGGTTCCAGTCACGAAGAAGTGCTGTGTAAAGGATGTACTGTAGAGTCGTCGCATTGTACCCTATTTCCATCACTAAGCTACGTGAAATACGCTGGTATAGGACGAAAGTTTAGGCCAAGTTAGAGTGAAAATAGTGTAGTTACCAAGTTTATTGCCACATTTTACTCATGGTATTATCTCCCAGGGCCCATGGTAGCCTTCTATCTATTATATCTATTATCTATTATTTGGTGTCTCTTGTGTATCGTATAGGCAATTTCTGTTGCGTATTATTTTTCCGTCCATTATTTTAAGTTTTTCTCGTTTTATTCCTATATAGTACCTGCGTTTTACTCATTTTATCCTATATTTTGTCTAGTATTTAAAGTGTCCTTCTTTTTGTTTTATTTTACCAGCTGTCTCTTATTTGATTTTCTTTTATTTTATTAGCTGTGTCTTATTTCAGGTGTTTTTTCGTCACATTTTACCAGCTGTCTGTTATTTCTGGGTGCTTTTTTTTTTCTCACATTTTACCAGCTGTGTCTATTATTTCAGGAGATTTTTTTCTGTTATTTCACCAGCTCTGTCTGTTATTTCAGGTGCTTTTTCTTGACATTTTACCAGCTGTGTCCAATATTTCAGGTGCTTTCTTCCTCTTTTTTCCAGCTGTCTATTATTTGAGGATTTTTTTTATTTAACCAGCTGTGTCTGTTAGTTTAGGTGCATTTTTCTCATTTTACCAGCTGTCTGTTATTTCAGGTGCTTTTTTTTCATATATTTTATCTGCTGTTTCTGACGCCTTTCTTTTCGTATATTATATCTCCACTTTGAACTATTTTTCTTTTGTATTTTTTAAGAGGAGAGTTGGACGTGACGGCAGAGGAAATTGGGTATGAATTTTTTAACTTGTTTTTTCTCGCGGTAAGGATGCTATTTATGTTTTATTTTTATTTATTTTTTTTTTTTAGGTGAAAAGGGATGGTTGTGTGTGAGTGGGGGGTTAGTCGTGTGTCGGGGGGGAGGTTAGTCGCGTGTGTGTGTGTGTGTGTGTGTGTGTGTGTGTGTGTGTGAGAGAGAGAGAGAGAGAGAGAGAGATAATTTATCTAGACATAATCATATACTAGAGGAGGTTAACTTATATGTGTCTGTATTTTATCAGTGTACAATCGAACCCTTTGCCCGAAACACTGAGACCACAGACGATAGCTGTTGCAAAAGCCCTGACGATTTTGCCCCACTATAAAAAATTTGTCTCCTTGAAGATGCCACATACACTGCTTGCCTGACATTTCCTTGGCAGTGCTGTTATCATACGCATTTTAAGGTAATTACAGACGAATCACCTTAGAACAGTACAAGCCTTAATGATCATTTTGGATATCACTGGGTCCTTCCAACGCGATATGTTTCTTCTTTCTGTTTTTATTATAGCTTCTAATTTGTTGAAGTTTTCGTTTTTATTTATTTATTCTTTTTCGTTTTTTCCCTTTTTCTTTTAGTTATTGATACTGAATTTGGAATATCATTGGGTCCTTCCTACGCAGTCTTTTTTTTTTCTTTTATTACTGTACCTTCTAGTTTATTGAAGTTTTTATTTTTTTATTTCTATATTCTGTTTCTTTTGTATTCCTTTATTTTTTTTACTTGCTGTCTCTGATATTCACGGCGCCCAGTATAATGCATAATAAGGCCATTCCAGCGTCAGTAAAGTCGACCCTGCCCTACATATCGTCTATTCCCAGTTGGTCCCGTAAAGTTTGTGACCTAGGCGTGCTGTGAATGTAGATGGCTAGGTTAGGTTTGGAACAGGAGGCCTCGGAGCACCTCCTCCTCAGCGATTTATTTTCCGAATTTATCTTCCGTATTTATTTCCCGTATTATGCATTAACTTTCTCTTGTTGGGTTGACACAGGAGGCCTCGTAACATCTCTTCCTCAGCAATTTATTTTCCGTTTTTATCTTCCGTATTTATTGCCCGTATTACACATTAACTTTCTCTTATTCGGTTGACAGGAGGCCTCGTAACACCTCTTCCTCAGCGATTTATTTTGTGTATTTATCTTCCGTATGATCCATTAACTTTATCTTGAATTGACACAGGAGGGTTCGTAACACCTCTTCCTTTGCAATTTATTTTCCGTATTATACCTTAACTTTCTCTTGTGTCGTGTTTTTACCGTCTGAATATCAACGGAATTTGCATCAAGAGCGTACTAAAGAATAATTGACTTCATTCCACTTACCCCTATTTTCTTACACGCCTCTCACTCTCCTAGATTCACAAGGCTTCTTTACTTCATCTTCTCTTTTACATTGTCCTTTCACCTTCTCCTAAGTCTCCCCCTTCATCTCATCTTCAATGTTATGATGTATTCTCGTTTTTCTTTTTCTTTTTTTTTTATCAGTCTGTCTTTTATCACTCATTCTCTCTCTCTCTCTCTCTCTCTCTCTCTCTCTCGGCATCATTTCTCACCCTGCCACACCATCTCACCCCACATATAGTCCCCAGGAAAAAAGAAATCTCTGACAGCTCCCTTTTAGGCCTTGGGGAGAAAGAGAGAGAGAGAGAGAGAGAGAGAGAGAGAGAGAGAGAGAGAGAGAGAGAGAGAACAATGATTTGGGATGGTAACTGAAAATAGAACATTGATTTACGTACGTATTTTTGTGTGCGTAATTTGATATGTGCGTATTTTCGTATGTGTTTATTCTGTGTGGGAAAGTTCGTGTATGTTCAGTTTGACATGTATGACCTCATATTTGAGTAATTTATTCTGTGCGTAATGGAGGAAGAGTTAAGTCGGTGAAATGATAATATAATGATAATAATAATAATGATAATAATAATAATGATGATAATAATGATAATAATAATAATAATAATAATAATAGAAGTAATAATAATGATGATAATAATAATAATAATGATAATAATAATAATAATAATAATAATAATAATAATAATAGTAATAATAATTATAATAATAATAAGGAGCAGAAGAAGAAGATGAAGAAGAAAAGAAGGAGAAGAAGAAGATCAAGAACAAGAACTAGAAGAAGAGGAAGACGAAGAATCAGATGGAGACCCAATCAGACGTAGTTAATTTCATTGATGGCTGTTTTTTTCCTGCATAACTCTGAATAATGGAAAAGGAATATGCATGAGGATAATTTAAGAGGAATATGTAAGAGAAAGAGGAAGGCTAAGAGGAATATGTAAGAGAATAGTAATGAGGATAATTTAAGAGGAATATATAAGAGAATATTGGAGGAGAAATATGTAAGAAGATAGATTAAGAGGAGTATGTAGGAGGGCAATTTAAGAGGAATATTTAAGAGAATATTTTAAGAGAAATATGTACGAGGGTAATTTAAGAGGAATATGTAAGAAGTTAATTTAAGAGGAATATTTAAAAGGATAGTTTGAGTAATATGTAAGAGGATTAAGAGGAATATGTAACAGGAATATAGAAGAGGAATATTATGAGTGACGATGACAGAGAAGGGGAAGTACCTGTGACAGCCCCCTTTTAGCCACTGATCCTGGTCTACTGAGAATCCACGGGGACAGAAAGAAGGAAGAAATAAGAAAAGAAAGAAAGAAGAGGAGAAAAAGAAGAAGAGGAAAAGAAGGAGAGAGAGAGAGAGAGAGAGAGAGAGAGAGAGAGAGAGAGAGAGAGAAACTTTGGGGCTTCAAGGAAAAGGCTGCCTAGTGTATGCTCAAAGTTAGATTTTTAGATATTTGTAAAAGTATATATAATTAAAGAAAAAATATTCCGAAATGAAGAAGCTGCCCGAAATCCAAAAGCATCATTCCTCGTTTTATTGTCAGGCTCAATTTTCGTGTATAATGACCTGCATAAAATACTAATCTAATTTTCCACAGCCTGACTTTGCTGGTCATTCCATGGTTTATCCTTGACGCTTCACCAACTGTCTGCTGCTTTTAGAACTTTGCGTCGTATTTTCGGTGACCACCTAAACTACGTAAAATCGCCTGGAAAGAAAGAGAGAGAGAGAGAGAGAGAGAGAGAGAGAGAACATAAGAACATAAGAAGAGAGGATAACTGCAGTAGGCCGGTTGGCCCATGCTAGGCAGCTCCTAGAAGAGTAACTGAACTACTAGAATGAGATAAGGATAGCAAAGAAGAAGGCTCTCCCCCGCCCTCCAAACCCTCCAGCCGAAGCCGGCAGGAAAAAGTCAGAAAGAACACCACGCCGTATAGAAAAACTGGCGTGGACATTTTACAGGAAAGTGTGAAAGGAGAATAGAGACTATCATAGTGTAACCTGAAAAGAAAATTTTTTTGAATTAGTATTGGTTATAAGATTTTCTTTAATCTATATCCACCCCTTATTTGTCATATGCTTATCTAGCCTATGCTTGAAACTCTCAATGGAAGAGGCAGCAACTACTTTACTAGGTAGCTTATTCCATTCGTCTACTACTCTATTACCAAACCAATTTCTACCTATTTCCTTACTGAAACGGAATTTTTCTAGTTTGAAACCATTATTTCTAGTTCTATCCTGTATGCTCACTTTAAGTACCTTGCTAATATCTCCCTTATTTATACCATTCATCCACTTAAACACCTCAATTAAGTCTCCCCTTACTCTACGCCTCTCTAGCGAATGCAGACTTAGTCTTTTCAGTCTGTCTTCATATGACAGGTTCCGGACGTCATGTATCATTTTAGTCATTCTTCTCTGTACATTTTCTAACGAATTAATATCCATTCTATAGTAAGGACACCAGAATTGTACTGCGTAGTCTAAATGTGGCCTTACTAATGCTAGATAAAGTTTTAGTATTACTTTAGATGATCTATTGCTCATGCTTCTCGAAATAAATCCTAGGACCCTATTTGCTTTATTTCTCGCATTAATACACTGTTGCCTTGGTTTAAGGTCGTTACTAATCATAACTCCTAGATCTCTCTCGCATTCCGATTTGCTAATTTCTTTGTTATCTAAGCTGTATTTAGTATCTCCAATGGTCTTGCCTACGTTAAGTACTTTACATTTTTCAACGTTAAATTCCATTTGCCAAGTTTTAGACCATTTGGACAGTGTATCGAGGTCTTTTTGTAAGTTATGGCAATCGTCAGTAGAGTTAATGATACGCCCTATTTTTGTATCGTCGGCAAATTTGCTGATGCTACTATTGACTCCTAAGTCTAGATCATTTATATATATGATAAATAATAAGGGACCGAGTACTGAACCCTGTGGTACACCGCTAGTTACTAATCCCCAGTCCGACTTAGTTCCATTTATTAATACTCTCTGCTTTCGTCCTTTCAGCCAGGATTCTATCCATTTTAAGATATCGCCGTCTATACCGTGTGCTCGAACCTTTCTAACTAACCTTTCGTGTGGGACCCTATCAAAAGCTTTACTAAAGTCCAGATAAATAACATCGTAAGCTTTATCGCTATCTACTGCCTCATAGACCTCCGAGTAGAATGACAACAAATTTGTGAGGCAGGATCGTCCTTGCCTGAATCCGTGCTGACTTTCGTTTATAAGATTAAATTTTTCTAAGTGTTCTCTAATCTTATTTGCCAAAATTGACTCTAACATTTTTCCTACTATTGACGTTAGATTTATCGGACGATAATTCGACGCAGCTGATTTATCACCCTTTTTAAAGATGGGCACTACGTTTGCGGTTTTCCACGCCTCTGGAACTTCTCCTGAACTTAAAGAGTCATTAAATAACGTTAAAAGTGGCTGACATAATTCTTCTTTGGTTTCCTTTATAATTTTTGCATATATATCGTCCGGACCTGGCGATTTTTGAGGTTTTAACTTATTAATTTCTTTCAATACGTCCTCCTTACTAATGGTTATTTTACTAAGAATATTTTCCGTATTCTCATGGTAAATATTTGCTGCTTGAGGGACCAGGCTTAGATTTTCCTTGGTGAATACTGATATGAAATAATTATTTAGGATGGAGCACATTTCTTTATCTTCACTGGTAATGTCACCTGATTCTGTTCTGAGTGGTCCTATCCTATCTTTATTTTTCGTTCGGTACATTTGATAAAAACCCTTGAGGTTTTCTTTTGATTCACTGGCAACCTTAATTTCATAACTTCTCTTTGCTTTTCTTATCTCCCTCTTTACTTCTCTATTTAAAATTGTGTACCTGTTACTTAAGTGTTCCTCTCCACGTTTTATTTTTCTATATATTCCTTTCCTTTGGCCTATGAGAGATTTTAATCTGTTGTTTAACCATCTTGGTTCTGAATTATTAGTTCTAAACGGTTTTGAAGGAATATATCTATCCTGGCCTCCGTGTATTATATTTATTAATAGAGAGAGAGAGATGGAGAAAGACAATAATGTCATCGTATTACATAGATGAATAATGTCTTGAAAATTTGTTAACTGAGTGAAGAACCTCCTATTTTATTCCAACTAATTCCTGACGATACTTTTCAGCCCATAGAAACTTACCGCAGCCAGTGAAGGGATCGGTGAAGGCTGTATTTAACCCCTCCAGTTCGAAAAATCTATCCTGAGCTGAACAAAATCGTCTGGGGATAGCGAGAATAAAACAATACGTATCAGAGTGAAAGGATTAATAGACTTTATTTCTGATTCCTTCACTATAGCAGTCTTCTCCCGTAAGCTGAGTGAAATCGGTAGTAAAAGATTAATTTTAAATACGTCCTCAGGTTGAAGGGATTAAAATGACACACAAAAAAAAAATCCATGAACGTTATAGCATGTTTCATACAAGCTAACGACGAACCCTAACCCCCATTAGCTGAGTTGATGACCAGGTGTAGTCGGACTGGAGGGGCGATTTGAATAATAACCAAGGAGACTCATTCCTGCCTGATATATGAGGTGCATCGTATTTCATGCCACCACGATAAATATTGAAGCTGTGGGAGTGGGCCGGTTCCGTCGTGGGAAAACATATCGACTATGGCATGAATATTTATGTGACCTACAAAACGATATTGCGACCAGGAAAATATTGCACCGGAACTCAAAGGGAACAGTGCATCACAGATATTGGCAAAAATACATATATACCATACACATGCTCAGTAGAGAGAGAGAGAGAGAGAGAGAGAGAGAGAGAGAGAGAGAGAGAGAGAGAGAGAGAGAGGCGCCTTCATGTGGTGGCACTGATATACCCAGGCGAGTTATGTCAACTGCCTGGTTATACAGACGTCCCTCAACTACTTCCCTATCCCCAAAAAGAGGATGGTGGACTGCAGTAGAAGGACAGCTCAAACCTGCAGTCCACTGGGTTCACATTTCAGATGAACCTGTGGCTACAACTACAGCTACAACTATATGCTCAGTGAAGCTCTAAAATGAACTGCTCGAATCATTTGTTAGCGCAGAAGCTTTAAATAGAGCTTACATTTTTCCATATATTTCCCTTACCAGTATATTTCCCTAGGGATGCTGATGCCTGCGAGAGTTGATAGTAGCTCTCTCTCTCTCTCTCTCTCTCTCTCTGCGTGTGTGTATTTATTTGTGTATGTGTGGGGGGCTTTTGTATGCGTATATATGTGCATGTTTTATGTGTGCATGGTTTTGTGTGTGTGTGTGTGTCAGTGTGTGTGGTTTTTGTATGTGTATGTATGTGTATGTTTTATGTGTCTGGTTTTGTGTGTGTGGTTCTCTTGGGGTTTCTTTCCCTGAACGAACCGAGTGACGGGAAACAGAACCCAGACTTGGCATTAACCCAGCACCGTCCCCAGAGTTCCATTAGCGACAGTCCCCTCCAGTGAGTGTGTGTGTGTGGTGTGTGTGTGTGTGTGTGTGAGAGAGAGAGAGAGAGAGAGAGAGAGAGAGAATGTTGGCGGGGGCGGAGGAAAGGCCAAGGTCGTCAGCCAAATCAGTATTAACCCATTAAGGGGAACTTTTATTTTATTTTATTATTCTTGTCATTGATAGATTTTTTTTCCACTTTAAAATAGGCCTTCGGAACAAGATGGAATAATAATAATGATAATAATAATAATAATAATAATAATAAACCACTCCAGTACGAGAGGCTCTTCCAAGGTCAGCCAGAGAAAAAGAATTTAATGACGTCACCTTGGATAGAAGAGGTTAAGAGGTGGAGTCGGCTGTAAGGGAGAGAGAGAGAGAGAGAGAGAGAGAGAGAGAGAGAATTAGAGTCCCGGGCTCTCTCTTATTATTATTATTGTTATTCTTTTTTTAATGGAACAGTCTTGCTGGCTTCTGGCATTTGGTTCGGTCTTCCTTGCCTAAAGAGAGAGAGAGAGAGAGAGAGAGAGAGAGAGAAAATCTTTGGCTGGGGTCCCATTCTCACCAGTCTGTTCGCACGTAGACCCGACATAGGGACCTTGATCTGCAATTGGATGGTTGTGAGGCGTGGTCTTCTGGAATGTGTATTGGGTGCTTTTTTTGATATAGAAAATTAAAAAGAAAGTGAAGTTCGTAGAATGCTGGCAATAAATAGATATATAAATAAAGATAAATAAAGAGCTCAGGTGGGATAAAGATTGCGGCGTGGTTTTATTTGCAGCTAAAGGCTTTTTATTCATTTCTTTACTTGTTTCAGAGTTGGAGCTAATTACGCGGAATTGCATCCCGTCCAGTAGTGTTATTTCTGACGCTACGACTATGAGAGAGAGAGAGAGAGAATCGCTTGTGTGCATACAAGATGGCATATAGTGGGTAATATTAGATAGATAGATGGATAGATAGAAAGATAGATAGATATGCACATATAAATGATTTGACATTAACTGTACCTTTGTTTATACATATCATTTCATTCACACACACACACACACACACACACACACACACACACACACACACACACACACACACACACACACACACACACACACACACACACACACACACACACCTAGTTGCGTGTGCGATGGTTCGATCCCAGTGCAGCTAAAGCGAAGTGTCCTTCTCTGAATTATTGAACCCACTCTTTCCTTTCCCCCACGACCACTCCTTCCCTCCCCCTCCGCTTTCCCCCTCTTCACCCTGTATCCCTTCCCCCTTCCCCCCCCACCGATGCCTTGCTCCCCCTCCTTCACCCCTCTTCTTCCACTCCTCCATCTCCCTCATCACCGCTCCACCAACACCACCTCCCCCCTCTTCCCCCCGTCCTTTCCCTTTTCCCCCACCACATCGCCTTAATCCCCCTCCTTCACCCCCTTCACCCTCCATCTCCCACTCTTCCTCACTTCTCCTTTATTTCTCTTCGTCCTTCATCCCCTTTACTTCCCTTCTTCACTTCCCCTTTACTTCCCTCCTTCACTTCCCCTTTACTTCCCTCCTTCATCCCTTTTCACTTCTTTATTTCCCTCCTTCGCCCCTCTTCACTTCTCCTTTACCTCCCTCCGTCTCTCCAGTTCCACTCCTTCTCACTCCCCCCCCTTACGTCCCTCCTTCCTCCTTCCTCTTTCCACCTTCACCTCATCCCTACTTCACCACCCCTCCTCCCCCTTCCACGTCTACCCCCCTTACCGCCCTTGATCCTCCCTAACCCCCTCCCCCCCAACCACCCCTTACTCTCCCTTTGACCACCCCCTATCCACCCAACCACCCCTTACCCTTACCCCCTCCACTTAGAGACCTCTCCACACGCCCTTCCTGCACGTCACAACAAGACAGGAAGTGGTGGACGCTGGATTTATTTCCTTTATTTCCTGTTTTGTTGATTTATTTCCTGTGTTGCTTTATTACAATCGAGCGTGCTGGAAGTGTGGCGTGATATTGTGTCAGAGTGTATTTGTGTATTTTTTGCGTGTTTCTATTAATTTAACTTTATTTTCCCGTTTGTTGTATGCAGGGTTTGAGCTGGACTTGTGTTCTTGTGTCTCCGTGTGTGCATTTATCGACTGTTTGTGTGGGTAGATTTTCGTGCTTGTGTGTGTGTGTGTGTGTGTGTGTGTGTGTGTGTGTGTGTGTGTGTGTGTGTGAGAGAGAGAGAGAGAGAGTAACAACAGTTTTGATCAGATGTGAATCAAAGTTAGTGGAGTAGACGTGTTATTTTAGAAGTGCAATAGGTCAAAAGTCAGGGTCACAGCACTAACATCATAGATAGTTTTGGTCCGATTTGGATGAAACTTGGCGGGCAGGTTGAGTACAAGGCAAGGTTGAAATTGCTTGTTTTTTATGGGATAATCAAGTCATAATTCGGGCTATACTTCTGAAGTGAATCGATTTTGACCCAACTTTGTGGACATGTTGAGTGTCAGCCAAGGATGATGAGATTTTATTTAGAGGGCAATTGATTAAAGGTGAGGGTCACAGGGCAAGGTTAGCTAAAAGTTTTGATTCTATTTGGGCCAAACTGTGCTGGATGGTGGAGATTCAGTCAAGGATGCAGCAGTTCGATTTTGTAAACAGTTGCTCTAAGGTAAAGGACACAGGGCAGTGTCAAATGTTCGACCCTTTGACCAGTTATTGGGCATGGGTATTGCACACTGATAGTTACATCTGCCTTCCTGTGGTGTGGATTTGTTTCTCCTTTTGTGTTCATGGATTGCCTTTTGTGTTGATTTACCGTATTTCCTCTGTTGTGTTGATATACTTTTTCTCTTGTGTTAAGTTACTGTACTTCCTCTGTTGCGTTAATATATTTCTTCTGTTCTAGTGATTATTTCCTGTGCTATGTTGAATTGTTTCCTCTTTTCTGTTGAAATATTCCCTCTGTTGCGTTGATTTATTTTTACTGCTTTTATATTGTTTCCTCTGTTATGATTTATTTCTGTCGCGTTAATTTACATCCTGTATTGAGCTTATTTATTTCCTGTGTTGTCTTGATTCATTGCCCCTGTTCTGTGCAGCCGGACACCTTTGATTGGGTGCATCCTTTTCCATCAAAGCTCGTATTTTTTCCCTCCTGATCTTTTATATTATTACTTTCTTCACCACCCTGACATCTTTTTAAAATTTTATTCTTGCTCCCTCCAGACGATAGTGTTCAAGGAAGGATTTTTTTTTTTAAGGAGTTAGCTGCGTGCGCAATAATAGAATATAGATAGGATTCAGAGAATGCATACCTCCGCCAACGCATATAGAATATTGATAAGATTCAGAGAACGCATACCTCCGCCAGCGCATATGCAAGACAACTCATATCGCCACCAAAATTTAATAAAGTATTCCTTCGGCCCATGACCCACATATCGAGAATATTTCGAAATACAGCAAGAGCTTTTTGAAATATATTGTGGACAAGCATTGGCGGGGGTAAGAACGCCGTCGTACAGAATTATTATATGATAGGCTATATTTTACTTAACGAGAGAGAGAGAGAGAGAGAGAGAGAGAGAGAGAGAGAGAGAGAGAGAGAGAGAGAGAGAGAGGGGTTACCAATGATGTGTTTTAATGACGTTACTTCAGGCACGTCAGGATTGGCATTGATGTGGGATTAGATGGAAGCTTGGTGAGTGTCCCCAACCCTCCGCTTCCTGTTGCCCTTCTCGTGTCATTCCCTCCCCTTACTCCCTCTCTCTCCCCTCATTCTAACCGTCTTCACGTCTTCCTTTATTTACCATCCCCTCTTCTTCTCGTCTCTCTTTATTCTACCAATCTTCTCCTCTCCCTTTATTCCGCCTTCCCTTTTTTTTTTTTTTTTTTTTTCGTTCCCCCCTTCCTTCATTCTCTCCTCTTCCCTTCTTCCTTCATTCTCCCCTTCTTTTCCTCTTCCTTTATTCCCCCCTTCCTTCGTTCCCCCTTCCTTCGCTCTCCCTTCTTCATTTCCCCTTCCTTCGCCCTCCCTTCTTCCTTTATTCCCCCTTCCCCTCTCCTTTCATTTCCCCCTTTTCCCCTTTCCCCTCACTTCTCCCATTCTTCACCTCTCCCTTTATTTCCCCTTACATCCCCTCATGCCTCATCTCCCCTTCTCCTCTCCTTTCATTTCCCCTTTCTGCTCCTCTGCTTTCTTTCCCCCCTTCTTCCCCTCTCACGTCATTCCTCTTCTCATTTTCCTCATCTCACTTTACACTTCTTCCCATCCACAAACACTTCCTTCCCCGTTTTCTCTTCCCTCTCCTTCATCTCATCTTTTTCACCTTCACTCCTTCACCCTTTCCATCAACTCCCCCTTCACCATTTCCCATAGCTCATTTCTCTCATTTTATTTTCATTCCTTACGTTCGCCCTTTCCTCCACCTCTCTTATTTCACTTTACTCCTCTCTGCCTTTTTTTCCCCTCTCCCTCTCAGGACTTTTTCCCCCCTTTCTCCCCTTTTCTCTCCACCCTCCCTTACCCCTCCACTCCCCCACCCAATTCACTCCACTCTTACGCTGTTTCACTTCCAATCTTCTCTTGGCTTTTCCTTCCTTTCCCTCTTGTTTTCTCCACTGACACACTCTTCCCTCAACTCCTCATTTTCCCCACCACTTTCTCCACCATTTTTCCACTCCACCTTCATGCTCTTTTTCCTCCTTCCTCACTTTACTCCATCCCTTTCTCTCCACTCATCCCCTCTTATCATCCACTTATGTATCCTCTTCTCCCCTATATCTCCCGTCTCCCTCCACATCACCTGTACCCCTCTCACTCCACCTTACTTGATAGCCTCCACTTGACACTTATCTCCTGCCCCCACTCCACTCTGCCTCTTTTCCACATTTTCCACATTACCACCCTCGTCCACTCTTACCATTCACACATACATATTCCATCCTCCACGTTCTCCAGCCTCTCCCTTCCACTCCTTTCTCTCTCCTTCCCTCCTCCAATTTCTCTCCACTCCTCTCTCCCATATCTCCTTCCACTTCCCATCCTCTCTCTCTCTCTCTCTCTCTCTCTCTCTCTCTCTCTCTCTCTCTCGCTGATCAATAGTCGTGTTTGTGTAGCGTGTAAAGTGGGGAGAGTTTGTGGCCGGGGAGAGTTGGTTGATGAAATGAGTGTTTGTATGGACAGAGAGTGACAGGGAAAGTGTGTATGGAAGAGTGTGTTTGAGGAGAGAGAGAGAGAGAGAGAGAGAGAGAGAGAGAGAGAGAGAGTTTGGGCAGAGAGTGACAGGTAGTGTGTGTTTGAGAGATATAAAAGGGGTGGGGGATGGAGAAAGTGTTTGGGCAGAGAGTAACAGGGAGAGGGTGTGGGGAATTGCGTGTTTGAAGAGGGATTTAACATGGTGTGTGTGTGTGTGTGTGTGTGTGTGTGTGTGTGTGTGTGTGTGTGTGTGTGTGTGTGTGTGTGTGTGTGTGTGTTTTACCAGTCTGTTCCTTTGCTTGTTAATATGATTTGTTAGTCCTTTATTGAGATTATTTTGTATTGTCATAGTCGCTCCTATTAGACGATTTTCCTCATCTTCAGAATACCTCTCTCGTTCAGGGGGTTATTGTTGGTTTCTTCTAACTCCTTCAGCAAGACGATTTTTTCCCTTTCGATTCTGGCCTCAGCAAGACGATTTCATTCAGCTCCCAAAAACCGTCTCTTGCTCTCTGTTAGCCCCTCAGTACGATGGCGATTTCCTCTTATTAATCAAGGTATTACAAGACGATTTTATTTAGCTTCAGATCACCTTTCTTCGGTATGGCGACGATTTTTACCCCTCTATCCAGCAAGTCAGTTTTCTCTTCTCATTCATTTTCTTTTCTTTTTTTCCTCTCTTTTTTTCCCCTTTCTTTCTTTTTTTTTTTTTTTTGCATTATAGGAGTTAATTTCTGTTTCGGTGGCCGGTCTCTCCTCTGTCTCCTGTCTGTAAGTTAGCTCGCTCTCCTGTCAGTCATTCCTTTGCTTGTCAGTATTCTCATTCGCCAGGTGATATTTACATTGGTAGTTTTCCTGTAAATCCCTTCGACCAGGGGCCAACGCTTTGATATTCTTGTTTCTACCAAATTGTTTCACATAGGAAGATTAGTAGTGAAGATAGTGAATGCTGTATACTGTATATTCCTCCCTGTATAGAGAGCCTCCTCTAAGATGAAAAAGATCGAGTGCAGAAAGCACGAATAAAACAGAAGATACGTGATAGAAATTGTGTGTTTTTTTCAACTGCTTTTACCCTCACTAGACCACAACAGTCACTAAAGTAATCACAGGATGAGGCTTTGGCACACCTGACCTGAGATTTGTCTCTTACTGGGAGCCATACTATTTTTACCGACTCAGAAATT
Organism: Coenobita brevimanus; assembly: GCF_032717465.1. Classification (NCBI taxonomy): domain Eukaryota; kingdom Metazoa; phylum Arthropoda; class Malacostraca; order Decapoda; family Coenobitidae; genus Coenobita; species Coenobita brevimanus. The sequence goes on from NC_136996.1 coordinate 28,639,011, forward strand.
AATTTCTTTCCATTTTACAGAGTGTTAGTGTCTTCCCCCTGAGTATCCCGCTTGTCTTCTGCGGTACTGAGTTCTTTATTATCTTTTTCTCTGGCTTTTATTTTTCTCGTGATCCTGTCTTAGGTGGCTTATATTACTTCTCTTGCCAAATCAGCTTCACAGAGTTTAGGTGTGTTAACCGACTTTGTGCATTATTTACATCCATTCAGTTGCAGATTTTGTTCTTGACCTTATTCGTCCCCGTGCGTAGTTGAGTTGTGTGTGTGTGTGTGTGTGTGTGTGTGTGTGTGTGTGTGTGTGTGTGTGTGTGTGTGAACGGATCAAGATTTTGGCTCTTTATATTAATTTTTTTTTTCTTTTAGTAAAATAGTTTTGGTTCCTTTGCGTCACTTGCAAGGAAAGCGCCCAGTAGTACTTCCCCCAGACGAGGAAACGCAGCCATCACTTTGAAAATCCTGGTCTCTATTTTAGTCTTCCTTGAGTAAAACAGTATCTGCCTACCTGTTCCTCTAGCCAGCTCCCTATCCACCTAATCAGAAAATGGAAGTAGGTGAAGAGAGATTTATACACCTCTCCACCGTCCTGCCCGTCCATCAGCTTCAACCTTTTTATCGCGGTGGAGAGAGAGAGAGAGAGAGAGAGAGAGAGAGAGAGAGAGAGAGAGAGAGAGAGAGAGAGAGAGAGAAATGTAATAACTTTCCCATCTGCCACCAAACTAGGCTACATGTCTCACTCCTCATTCGTTTAGTCTTTTTATCTTTTTTTCGATAATTTCTTTTTCCTTCGTCTTACATCGTTCTGTATCTTCCCGTTCATCTCGTTTTCCTTCCTTGTTTATGCCTGTCCTTTTTTTTTCAGTCTGTTTCTTTTTCCACACACGATCTTTTCTTCCTTCACTTTCCAGTCCGTCACCTCCCTGTCCGTCCCCTTCCGTCCTCTCTCTCTCTCTCTCTCCTCCGTCCAGCTCTCTTCTATCTTTTTCTCCTCCATCCCTCTTTTCCGTCTCTCTTTTCAATCTTTTTTTTTTTTTTTTTTTTTTTTTTCCTGCCAATCTCTTGTCCGTCTACTTTTCATCTGTCACTTTTCACCTGTCTTTTTTTCCCCATATAATTTTTCCTTCCGTCTCTTTCCGTTCGTCTCTCTCCATCCGTTTATTATTTTCCCTCCATCTCTTTCCGTCCGTGTCTCTCCGTCTGTCTATTTTCTCACCGTGTCTTTCCGTCCGTCTCATACTCATCAGTCATTATTTCGTTCGTCCGTTTTTCCGGAGAGAGAGAGAGAGAGAGAGAGGGAGAGTCTGTTTATATCTGTCTAGTTCTCCATCTGCGCACCTATCTATATGTCTACCTATCTATCTGTCTGTCTATCTGTCTATGTATCTATCTATCTGCGTATCCATCAATCTATCTCTCTCCGCTTCCCCCTCCCTTAAGACCACGACATCGCCTCCTCAGCGTTCTCGGCTTATAACTTTCTCGGCGACGAAGTTAAGAAAGAGGCCGAGACGAAGTGGGGGACGAGCAATAGGGTCATAGAGGTCAGAGGTCACGCAGCACCTTCCGTAGCACTTCCTGAGGTCACGGAAGTCATTGGGGAGGGGGGGGAATAGCACTCTCAGGTTGCTTACTTACATCGTCTGACAATGGAATATAATGCTAGAGTTATCCCTGCCGTGAGAGGGTTAATGGTCACAGTATTAACACCCCCAGGTTCCTTTGACTCCCTCTCAGCTGAACAAAATCGCCTGGGGTTACCTGGGCTGGGATAGAGTTAGTTACTTTTAAAGGTTAATTACTATAGAGAGGAACAGAATTCTCTCTCTCTCTCTCTCTCTCTCTCGTACCTTCTGTAATTACGCACTAATTACCTTGGCATTTAATTCATCAGTGTGCCGTAAATTAACACCTTATTTAAATGGAAATTACCCCTCATGTTTCGCCACTTCTCATTAATATTTGTTCTGTCTCCATTAAACGTTTCTCTTCATTAACGTTTGTTCTCTTCATGAAACGTCTCTTTTCATAAACATTTATCCTCGTCATTAAACGTTTCTCTTCATTAAATTTTTCTCTTCATTAACGTTTGTTCTCTTCCTTAAACGTTTCTCCTAACGTTTGTTCTCTTCATTAACGTCTGTTCTTTTCATTAAACGTTTCTGTTCATTAACGTTTGTTCTGTTCGTCAAAAGAAGGGATTACTGTTCATGGAGGGAGCTCACTGATACCCCATCTAACACCATGATAAAGGAGAGAGGGAGAGAGAGAGAGAGAGAGAGAGAGAGAGAGAGAGACAGACAGACAGACAGACAGAGACAGACAGACAGACAGAAATTACATCTCCTCGCCCCTCCTTCATTTTGTGAGTAATATATATATGTGAGCAACTTGCTGAATACCATCTCTCTCACAAATTCCCTCTTTCCATTTGCTTCATCTACGAATCACTTTAATTTCAGGCCTTTTGATTTTTTCCCTTAATTTAATATTCACTCTTCCTTTATGGTATTGGATTTCTGGATTTTTTTCTTTATATTTGTTTTTGTTTAATTCCTCTCTCTCTCTCTCTCTCTCTGCTCTTCCTGTTCACGTCCCTTGCTTTTGGTATCTTTATTTTTTCAGTCAATTTTTACATTCTCATTCATTTTCATCTTTCCTTTCATCTCCCATATTCCTTATCTTTCTTCATTTTTCCTCATTTCCATTACATTTCTCTCACTTCTCAACTAATCTTCTCTAGTCTTCCTCCATTCACCTTCTTCCTTGTCTTCTGCTCATCCATTTTCTGTCTTCCAGTCTTCCTTTCTCTCTCTTCACCACCCTTTCGCTCCCTTCTTTCTCATCTCCTCCTCCCATGCATTTTCTGTCTTTCACTCTTACTTTCTTCTCTTCCATCTCCTCGTCTCGACCTTCTCACAAATTTGTCCTTCGATTCTCCTCTTCGACTTCCTTCCCCATTCTTCCCTCAGCCATTTTTCTTCCTGTCTTCCGCATCTGAGTTCCCGCCATCAGTTTTTTTCTTCCTGTCTTCGGCTCCCGCTTTCCTGTCTTCCACATTCTCCATTCATCCTTGTTTCTTCTTCCCTTTGTCTTTTTTTGTGCTCCTTTTTCTCCCAGTGTGATTTTTTTTTTTTTTATTGGCTTCCTCCACTGCCTTCTTCCGACTCTATGTTCATCTTCCAGTTTTCCTTTTTCCTTCATTTTCTCTTCAGCCTTTTCTTCGTTTCTTCTTCTCTCTTTCTTCACCGTTATTTTCTTTCTAGCGTTCCTTATCTGTCTTCCTCTCATTCATATTCTTCCTTTCGGTCTGCCACTCTCTTCCGCATCTGTTTTTCTTTTTTTTTCTAAACTTCCCTCTCCAGTCCATTCTCTTTCTGTACCTCCTCTCTTTCTCTTTCTTCATCTCTTCCTTCTATCCATACCCTGTCTTCGTCTCTCTTTTTCAGTTCTTCCCTAGCCATTTTTTTTGCCATTTTCTTCATCTCTCTTCTGCTCGTCTCTTACCCTCTACCCTCTGCTCCATCATATTCCTCTCTTTCACCCCTTTTTCCCCTTCTTAAACTGTTTTCTGATTCTACTCCTTCTCCTCCCCCCTCTTGTCTCCTTTCCACTTATTCCTTGGCTTTTTTCCTCTCACCTTCTCTTTTACTTTCCTTTCTAAATCTGTGTTCCACTCCTTCCTTAGCCATATTTTTTCCTCGTCTTCCTTATATGTCTCTCCTTTCTTCTTCTCAGCTTATTTCCATCCTTCCATATCTTCCATTTTCTCCTTCCTTCCATTTATCTCTCGTCCATTCATCCCTCAGTGATTTTTCTTCCTCGTCTTTCTCATCTGTCTCTCCTTCCTCCTTCTCATCATCATCATCCTCATCATCCTCATCCTCTCATTTCCATCCTTCTGCATTTCCTCCTCCTTCCTCAGTTCCTCATCCTTTCAGTTACCTCTTTCCATCCACTCACCTCTCGTCCACTGTTCCTTCAGTCATTTTTTTTTTCTTCCTCATCTGTCTTTTTTCTCCTCCTCATTTCCACCCTTCCTCATCACCTTGTCCTTCCATTTATCTCCCTCCTTCCATTCACCTCTCGTCCACTGCACTCTTAGTCCTTTTCTTCCTCGTCTTCCTCGCCTGTCTCCCCTTTCTCCTCCTCTTCCTCCTCCTCCTCTCATTTCAGTCCTTCCTCATCTCCTTGCATTTACTCCTCCCTTCAACTGACCTCTCGTAAATTCCTCCCTCTGTCATTTTTCTTCCCCGTCTTCCTCATCTGTCTTCCCAGCCCCCCTCACTAACAATCAATTAACCCTCTGTCTATCGCCCTCCGCGTTCCCCGTGTCATTAAATTGTATTCTTTTAATTGACGGCGATTTCGTCTTCTTCCTGCCACGGTATCATTCCATTTTACGTTTATTTTGTTACCTGAGTTTAATTGCTTTTGTCGTTTATCTTAAGTTCTTTTTATGTCTTTTTTCTTGTTTTTATTCTCTCTCTCTCTCTCTCTCTCTTTCTTATCAGTTTTTCTTTTATTTCCTCCATTCACAATTTCACTCTGTTTTTACGTCCTTTGTTATCTGGTTTTAATTGCTCATGTCATTTGTCTGAGTTTCCCTTTATATATGTCTCCACCTTCGCGCTTTAATTGTCTCTCTCTGCTCTGTCAAGTCTTCCATCTATATCATTCTCCTATCTTTTATTTTTCCTTTATCCACCGTATTAGTTTATTTTTGTCTCTCCTTTAATGATCGTTTTTCAGTTGTCTGTCATTTGTTTTATATTTTTTTTATATCTGTTTTCGTCTTTTTTTTCGTTCACTATCAGTTCTTCAATTTTATCACCGTTGCTTATTTTCTGTTTCCCTTTTTGTTTCTTTACTAGGTTTTATTGTGTATTATTTGCCTTAGATTTTTTTTCTTCTCTCTCTCTCTCCCCCCCTTTCTCTCACCTAAATTCATTCAGTTAGGGATATAATGCCTTTGACGGCTGAAAATGTTAGCATAGTTCAGATTATCACGCGCATTACTATTCCAGCCAAGGAATTTTTTCTCGGCGATTTTATTCTCAAGTTATCCCTTTTTTGTTGCTGCTCTTTCTCTTGGTTTCTTTCCGTTTTCTTCTTTTTGACTTAGTGTTTTTTTTTTTTTTTTTTTTTTTTTTGTTCTTAAGGTTTGTGGGTTTTCTTTTTTCATTTTCGTTTCTTTCTATTTTCACTTTCTCATTTTCCTAACCTTTTTTTATTTTTATTTTTTCGTTTACTCTAGTTTTCTCCAAGAACTGTATATACATATTTTTCCTTGCTACCAACGAACGCTCTTTTTTTTTTTTTTTCGGCCTGGAAATGGTCTCTCGTCTTCGAAAAGTGACTGTCTATTTCGTCCAGTTTTTCACATCTGTTGCCTCTCCCACCGACCAAATGTTTACCTAGCATGTTTCCCCCTCAGGGTTTCCTTCTCTGGAGTTGACTTTTCGCCCCTTTTTTTTTTTTTTTTTTTCCGCTTTTCTCTTTTTTTAATATTTATATTTTTGTGTAATTTTTTTTATTTGCGATTTTTAGCATTTTTTCTTATTGTTTTTTTTCGTTTTTCTTATTTTTCGATTTCAGTTTTAGTACGTCATATTTTATCTTCTTCAGCTTTTTCCCCTCATATTTTTCTTTCGTCAGTAAACAACATCCTCACAACCATCGGACGATTTTAGTCAGCTTGGGAATGGCCGGATATTGCGAGCGTGAAAATGTTTGTTCAGTCGAGTCTTTCATGCATAATGTATCCCACCGCCTTGCCAACCAATCGGATGTTAGTTTCTCTCTCTCTCTCTCTCTCTCTCTCTCTCTCTCTCTCTCTCTCCCCAGTGTTGAATCAGTTCCCAAGTTTTAATTATTCCTCATTTTTTTGGTAACATCGTTTTTTTTTTTTTAAATCTTCTTTGTATTTTTCCCGTTTTTCCTCCCCTCACACTCAGACAACTCTAGTATTTTATTTCCTCTCACAACCAATGACTTAATTTAACTGAAAGGTAGCCACATGAGTCTAAAAGTTATAATACTAATTTCTATAATACTAATTCCAAAACCTCGCTGATAGTGAACACAAACCTTTTATCTTAGTGCAGCTAACGTCAGACGATTTTATTAAGTTTACAGCGAGTCATGGAAGCCTGGAAGCATTTTTAAGAAGCCGTCATCGAGCTGGAAGGGCCATGTGGAGATAAGGAGAGGTCTGTGGATATCTAAGGTTGACGGTATTTTGCTAATCTCACGTGTACTGCATTTTCATCGGAGAGGAACGCCTTCTTGTGGTGGCACTGATGTGACTGGGCGGTTCAGTTGCCTGGTTTTACTGTACTGTAGTTATTTTATTATATTGTTGTCAGAAACGTCTCGGCCACTTCCCTGTGCCCCGAAAGGTGGATGGTGGGCTAAAGGAGATCCAAAGCCTGCTGGCCACTGGATTCACGTTCTAGATGAGTATGGAGCCACAAAACAGTAACCCGCTAACCAAATATTTACCTGATGTGTGTGTGTGTAAGGAAAATGTTGTATGTGACGTTGAATGTGAAATTGATTGTGAAAGACGGTGACAGTGAAAAGATCGAGGTAACTGAAAGGAAAAAAATATATGTGTGGAAGAGGGAGGAACTGAGTGTGGAGAGAACGTCTGTGAGGGTGGAGGTATTGGATGGAGATGAATGTTGACTCTGTGTGATTACGAGTTGGCCTGTATGTGGAGCGAAGATGATTGTATGTGGAAAGTAGGTAACAGCGTGTGGAAGGAAAATGATTGTATGTACGGCAGAGAGAGAAAAGAGTTGTATGTAGAGGGAAAACTAATCGAATGCGGAGAGGAAAAAAATGATGATGTGGAGTATTGATTGTGAGAGATTGATTACTCGTGTGTAGGGAATGGAGGGAGAAAATGTGAAAGAAAAATGAATATATTGACGGGAAATATTGTATGTGGAGAGAAAAAAAAATCTACTTTAATGTGGAGAATTAAATTGTCGGGGAGGGTGACAGTGGAAGAAGTGGAGGGAGGGAGGAAGGGTGTGGGTCGGCGACAGGGAGAGATATAATTGAATTTTGAATGATATATGAGAGAGGAATTAAACTTAACTTGGGCGACTATGAGAGTGAGTGAGTGAGTGAGAATGAGAGAGGCAGTGAGTGAGAAAGATTGAAAGGGGAAGTGAGTGAGTGAGAATGAGAGAAGCACTGTGAGTGAGTGAGAATGAGAGAGACAGTGAGTGTCAGAATGAGAGAAGCAGTGTGTGTGAGCGAGCGAATGAGTGAGTAATGGAGTCCAAGTGAGTGAGTGTCTGCGAATGAATGGAGTAGTGAGAGTGAGGAGGTGTGTGTGTGTGTGTGTGTGTGTGTGTGTGTGTGTGTGTGTGTGAGACTAAGTGAATCTGTACGAGAGAGAGAGAGAGAGAGAGAGAGAGAGAGAGAGAGAGAGAGAGAGAGAGAGAGAGAGAGGGAGAGAGAGAGAGAGACAGCGAGAGAGAGAATGAGTAGGAGAGCCAGTACGAGTCAGCATGAGTAAAGAAAAAGCCAGAGTGAATGAATAAATCTATAAGCGTAGGAACAAGTTTAAAATAAAGCGAGAAAGTGAATGAGGGTGAGCGAGCGAGTGAGAGAAAACATGAATTAGCGCAGCAGCAAGTGTGAATAAGTAAATTTTCTTTATTAATATTTAGTTCCCCTGGGTGTGAGTCATAGGAGCCAGTGTGTCAATTTTGTCTCTGTTCACCCCATTAAAGTCGCGATAATTCTAGCTTGTTCATTGGCCAAAGAGCAGACGATTTTATTCAGGAGAGTGAGTCAGACGATTTTACTCAGAAGAGTGAGTCTGGCGATTTTATTCAGAAGAGTGAGTCAGGCGATCTTATTCAGTAGAGAGTCAGACGATTTGATTCAGCAGAATCAGACGATTTTATTCAGAAGTCAGACGATTTTATTCGGAAGAGTCAGACGATTTTATTCAGCAGTGTTAGACGATTTGTTTCAGAAGAGTGAGTCAGACGATTTTATTCAGCGGAGGGTGTCATAAGAGCCTGAGTATTAACTCCGTCTTCCTGAACCCTCATGCGATTATGCTGATTCTGGTGTATTATTTGCACAGACACCAGACGATTTTATTCAGCTGAGGAAAAGTTATTGGAGCCTAAGAGTACGAAAGGCTAGTGAAGTGGAATGTGGCAGTCAGCGGGAGAGTTAATGAAAGAGCGGTGAGTGAGTGAGGGAGGGAGGCAGTGTAAGTGAGTGAATGAGTGAAGCAGTGTGAGTGAGGGAGTGGATGAGGCTGTGTGAGTGAATGAGTAAGGCAGTGTGAATGAGTGAGACAATGTGAGTGAGTGAGTGAATAAGGCAGTGTGAGAGAGTGAATGAGGCAGTGTGAATGAATGAGGCACTGTGGGTGAGTGAGTGAATTAGGCAGTGTGAACGAGCGAGTGCGTGAGTGAGGCAGTGTGAACGAGCGAGTGAGGCAGTGTGAGTAGGTGATTGAATGAGGCAGTGTGAATGAATTAAGGGTGAAGAATTGAGGGAGTGGGTGAGTGAGCGAAGAGGCAGTGAGTTAGTGAGTGGGGTACTGTGAATAAGTGAAGGAATGTGGGTGAAGCTGAATGGACGTGAATAGGAGTGAGGGGATGAGTATTGAATGAATCAGCGAGTGAAGGTGTGAATGAAAGAAACAGGATGAGTGAGAAAATTAACCCCTTCAGTACGGTGATCTGGTTTATTTATATTCTTGCAGTCATCAAATTATTCCATCCAGACAAGTAAATTGCAAGTACCAAAAATCACCCCTAAGGTGTATTATTATTATTATTATTATTATTATTATTATTATTATTATTATTATTTACAACTAACACTTATGCCGTAAATATTTTATCTCCGTAATGAATTAGTGAAGCAGTGTCAGTGAATGAAGAAGTGAGCGAAGAAGTGAATGAGGAAGTATAGAATGAGTTCAGGCACTAGGTGAGATAGATGAATGAATGAGGAAGTGAGGTAATGTGGGTGAGCAAGAAAATGAAGGTGAGGGAGCATGTGGAGGAGGGAGGAACTTGTGAGAGAGAGGAAAGCACTGAGAGACACAGTGTGTGTGTGGAGTGAAAGTAACATTTGTGTCAGAGAGTGTGAGTGTTGAAGAGTGAGACGAGTATTGTTAGGAGCAGGCAGTGTTTATGAAAGAAAGGTGTGTGTGGAATAAAACTGATAAAATAAGAAAGACAATCATTATAACACAGATAGAATGAGTGAGAGAAAGTGAGGGTAACAGAGAGAGAGAGAGAGAGAAAGAGAGAGAGGTGGGGGGACAGGGAGGTAGGTAGGGAGGGAAGGACAGAACAGGAGTGGGTTGCGAGGCGGGAGGAAGCTCAGTGTGAGAGAAGCTTCGCACCGCTGTAGTTAGGTGGTCGGTCTGGCTCACACACCACCACCACCACCACACATACCGATAGTCGATCCCCTCACACCCCATCCTTACCCACTCCAGTAACCCTCCTACCCACCACCCCATCAGTCCCCATGCACTTAACCCCGTCGTAAACCTGCCGTGTAAGTTAATCGCATGACAGGGCGGATTACAGCAGGGATTTAAGTGAGACCCTTGGGGATTTATACTGCTTTGTGGATTATTACCATTCATGAGCTCACCCCTGTCGTAAGCCTGTGATGGAGTAGAGGGGTTTGCCAGGAGAGACTGCAAAGCGCTTTAAGTAAGGCGCTTGGGGATTTTTTTGAGTGTTGTTTGGATATATATATACTGTGTGGATATTAAGTGCTGAGTGGAGATATTCTGCTGTGTGGATATTTAGTGCTGGGTGGAGATATACTGTTGTGTGGATTTATCTGTATGGATATTTAGTACTGTGTGGATTGATAGTGCTGTGCGGAGTTAAAGTGCTGTGTACGAGTAGATGTTTACTGTTCTGTTAATATTTAGCGCTGTGTAGATATACACTGCCGTGTGGACATAGGCTATATTACTGTGTGGATTTATAGTGCTGTATGAATACCTGTCACTACTTACGCCCAGATGTGCACTACTATCTTAAAACGTAGCTAATAAGTCACGTGGCCAAATGGATTTAAGTAAAGTCCTGTGGGATTTATAGTGCTGTTTGGATTACCAGGCAACACTTGTTTCCCCTCCTTCCCCCCTTCCTCTGGGGGATTGTTAAGGAGCCTCAGAGACACGTGAGAGTGAGAGAGACCAATTCCTAGTCACTATTTATCCCGTTACCTCAAATCCCACGACAAAATATATCAAGATCAACTCTTTCTCCAAATACATGAGTTACCGCCCGTCTCAGAGTACCCAAATATTAGGATCAGTTGCTGTGTTATTTTCCCGTTTCGAATTCCGCAACTAAGATGATTCAGGCGGTTTGTTAATTTTTAGCTAGGAACACCCACTCAAGTATTCAGGTCATTGGGTGTATTCCTTGCCACTTCGAATCCTCCAAGTAAATATTGTATGTGTTAATGTTACTCAAGATCTTCGAGACCCACAGCTCAAATTCGAACCAGATGCTGTGTTCCATTTTGCTTTGAACCCCATTATCGATTCATCTGGAGTGCAATTTTCCAACAATCTCAGTCTCTCCTCAGACATCGAAAAACATAAACTGGGTGACCTTCCGATGACCGAAAATTAATTAAATTCTGTGACGTGCCAACGAAAACATGAAAAACACATTAACCTTCAGTATAAAGTTGTGAAAGTCTTAAGTGACAAGTTCTTGCAAAATATAACTGTGTCCGGCTTTCTGAAAAGATTGGTGATTAAACGAACGAAAAAAAAATAGAGGAAAAGGGAACTGATGAAAGAAAACATGTCCTTGTTTCTGAAAATATGAGAGATTCAAAAAAATAAATAAAAACGAAAAAACAATGATCATAGAAGTATAAATCTGCCTTCGTTTCCAAGAGTACTAGTGATTATCCGAAAAAATATCGAAAGAAACGGATCCAAGGAAAATAAATTACCCCTGTTTCCGATAAAATAAGAGTAAACAAAAATAAAATAAAACTGAAAACATTGAAAGCTTATAAATGGAGAAAAATAACTAACAATAGAAAAATAGTAAATCAGGGAAAAGACAAAAGTAATAAAATTTTGAAACTGATTGACAAAAACTCAAAAATAAAAAAATAACTCAAAACTAGAGAAATAAACTACTCAGATCAAAGAAACCCTTCAGTAGTTCCTCCCGTCTGTTCACGGTGCTCCCACTCACTCCCCAGCACTGAAACGTGACATAATACGTGTAAATCGGGGTAAACTTAATATGGTTGCCGCTCCACTCAATAATCCAGCCACAATGTTGGTGATCAAAGAGTTTGGTTCGTAAGCGTTGGTGCGTGCAAAACAACCTTACGAAACACACACACACACACACACACACACACACACACACACACACACACACACACACACACACACACACACAAAACTATCGGACCGGTCAGACCGGTGGACTAAGTTTGTTTTTCCCTTATGTTTATTTTCCTATTAGTACGATTGAAGATCTGGATATAAACTGACAACAAAGAGTCTTTTTCAAGGCAATAGTGAGACTTGAATGAACAACCATTACTGAGAGTTTTATTCAAGGAGAAGACTGAGACCTAGAAATAAACAGTAGCAGCGGGTTGAGTATATATCGTGATCTAAGAAATACTGATTGCGTGAAGTTTGTGAACCGGTAAGAAAATAAAAGAGAGAGAGAGAGAGAGAGAAGAATCCCTTGACGAAAAAAGCTAGTTGATCAATAACTATTTGTGAAACATTTTTGGCAATGGTGAACCGGTTGATAGATGTTTACTGAAAAAAATATAGACATTATTGAACCAGACAAGCAACTCTTTTCAATCGGTGTTCGGGAGAAAAAACAAAATTAGTGAACCAGTCGTGAAAATTTTGTGAAACAGTGAACCAGTCGAGAAAAGTAGTGAACCGGTTAAAGTAGCGAACCAGTAGAGAAAAAGTGGTGAGGAAGTAGAGGGAAAGTAGTGAACCAGTCGAGAGAAAGTAGTGAACCAGTCGAGAGAAAGTAGTGAACCAGTCGAGGGAAAGTAGTGAACCAGTCGAGGGAAAGTAGTGAACCAGTCGAGGGAAAGTAGTGAACCAGTCGAGGGAAAGTAGTGAACCAGTCGAGGGAAAGTAGTGAACCAGTCGAGGGAAAGTAGTGAACCAGTCGAGGGAAAGTAGTGAACCAGTCGAGGGAAACAGTGAACCAGTCGAGAGAAGTAGTGAACCAGTCAAGAGAAGTAGTGAACCAGTCAAGAGAAGTAGTGAACCAGTCAAGAGATAGTGAATCACTCTAAAGGAAGTATTGAACCAGTCAGGGGAAGTTAATGAACCAATCAAGAGAACTGAACTAGTCAAGGGAGGGCACCGAACCAGTAGAGAGAAGAGAAGAGAACGAGTCGGGGAAAAAAGAAAAAAATGAGACGGCAGGTACGAATAAATGAAGGAAAATTTAATTGATTCAACCTGCATAGGAAAAAGTTAATTATTTTATCGACGTAACTGAGTAGTTTACAAAATATACAACACTGCTTTTAAGAACAAGTAAGCTAGTGAATATTGAGTTAATCAGAGAGGAATCAGATTCTCGCCGAAAGAAAATTAAACCATGTTAATATTAACTTAACCTAGAAAGTAAAGAAGCAAAGTCTGACTGAAAATAAATAATTGGGAAACGAATAACCTGGCGAACAGAGGAATATAACTTAGACTGCAGAAACTGAGTATTTGAAATAAAGTTAAGAAATAATTGGAGGAAAACTGAAAAGATGAATGAAGGAGGTACACAATATAACCTGTCAAAAACAAAAAGCGTGAATTAACAGAAGGAAAAAAAAATCGTGAATAATACCAATGAAAAATTCCACTGAATGAAACAAACGAACCACCAGAGTCGATCCCTCGATACCCTGTGCATCGTAAATGAAGAATATCCACCAGTGAATCGATACCAGTGAACGAACCAGGGAATAAACGAATAAAAAATCGGACTGAAACAAGCAAATTATTAGTGTTTGTGCCACAGATTTTCCGTGCGACGTGAATAAAGAATACTCAGCGAGTGAATCAATACCATTCATCATTTGTATACCTTCGTCATCACAGTTACAAAACGGACAAAGAAATGAATAACATCACCGGAAGCCTTGAAAGGAACACCTACTTCCGTCAGATCATCTAACCTGGGTAGGTGTATGGAGATTTCCGTCTGGATTATTAAAACTGAGTACCCGAAGGTGCTGGCAAACCTTTAATATTATGACGGTCAAATTTAAGACATCTGTAGAGCTAAGATATTAATAAAATGATTTCCACCGTACATCACGCAGTTTGCAACGAGGTGGAGGGATTATACATAATTTACTTTTTCATTCTGTATTTGAATATTGATGTAAAAGATTTGGGGGTTTGCTTTTTCCTTCAGTGTCTCAGGTTCTGTATATCAGTTTGTTATACTGTTTTTAGTGATATACAAATGCGTATATTGTTTCGGTGTGATATATTTGTGTGGAGAGACCGAGGCTCATCGGGGAACGCTGTGTGTATGTTTATTTCAGTGTTATATTCCATATTTTTGATATTGTCATGTGGAGAGATTGTTGTTAATTTAGGAAGCTTTGTAGCACGTTTTCCCTACTAGCTTACTTTTGCATACGCCACATTAATATTCTCTTTTATGCTGTTTATGCAATATATGTCTGTCGTAGGAAAAAGTATCATAAGAGGGTATTAATGAGTAGTTTGCAAAATAAATCTCTAAGGAAGAGGTGCTAGAGGACTTACAAAGCTCAATAAAACGAACCCAGTACGCAAAAAGGGATGGTATGTATGTGTATTCATTTCTTGGTTTCGTTTGGTCTGGCTGGGTATACGTCATGGTTTTGAGATTTATTTTATGATGTTGCAATCGATAATTACCTCGCCCGGGATGGCGTCCGGCGAGGTGTTGTTTTTTGTCTAGCTTTTGTTTCTAAGCGGCATTATGGAAAAACGGCTGAATGAAATAACGCGAAACCATCAGGATATGTGGGCACTTGTCCCAAAAGAAACTGATTTAATTGTGGAGGTAATGTCTTCAAGTTTGAAAGGTGAAATGCAAGGTCAAGGAGTTTCACAGGGTTCTAGAATGTGAAGTTAGTACGCCATTACCGTAGACTTTAATTAGGAGTTTCACAGGGCAAGTTGAAACTGAAGTTTGTTGAAACTTCAGCTGTTTACTGCCACTAAATGGCATTACCGAATCACTGTTTAACAGCACTAAAATAACTGCTGTTGGGCGAGGTTTGTTGTGCCCCGCACCATTTGTTAATTTTGTACACATATTTGGGTTTCGAACTAGCGAAGCAGAAATCGAATCCTAACACGTCACTTGATTCTTGCTGGGTGTACGTCATTTTTTTTTTTTTTTTTTTTTTTTTTCGTGATGCACAGTTGGAGTCAGTAATTCATGTGTATATTTTGGGTTTCAAACTAATGAAGCAGATTTTTTTTTTTTTTTTTTAATGTATCCGACTTTGGGCAAAGGCTGCAGGGCCTATTTCTCGGGGGCAGTGGCCTATCCTGAGGCCCACTAGTCCTCTTGCACCTCCACATGTCACCACTTCGGCGCTAACACCCACCATCCATATTGAATACATGCTAGGGCTGTCTCATACAGTACTGGTGTATTAGTATTAGCGGGGGTTCTTTTACGAGATGTCGGCGGGTCTTCTTGTAGATCAGGAAAGTCTGCTTTTATGAAATTCAAATTCTCAAACTGTTCCCTGCCCCAGCCGGGATTCGAACCTGGGTCCATTAGAACCGCAGGGCGCCTCTCTACCGATTCAGCCACCGCCTCCCCCTTTTACCTGAGCTTTATTGGTTACTTCAACAAAATCAATTTTTCCAACACTTTCGAAACTATAAAAGAGCTGCTGACCATTTTGAACCTTTGTGGTCAATAATAATGGCTCTCTGACACTGAATCAAATCTGTGTCGAAACCTAATGGGGTCTTGTTAAGCCAACCTGTAATATTCAGGTGGGTTAGAAGGGTTGGAAGCTGGTTTCATAAGTTAAATCTCAGATGTGGAAAAGAATGATTGATCTTAACTCTAAATTCTGCTTCAGCTTTCATATACATTCATGTATATACAGTACATTGATGTATCGTCACAGAAAAAACGTATAGCTAGTTTGAGGGCCCTCAGTAATACACTGGACGGAAATTTTTTTACATATAATATATATATATATATATATATATATATATATATATATATATATATATATATATATATATATATATATATATATACGATATTAGATAGATTTTGCCATTCATAAGTGCGTTGAAATATAGCATCCCAGTGAATTTAATGACTCAGAAGTAACAGGTATGTCGAAATATAATTTCATCGTACCTGTGAATATAAAAAAATTACTGTTTTTGCTGATTAGCCTTTTTCCGTCCAAATGATTCCATGCTTGAATAATTAGTAATCCAAGCGCAGGTGGAGATAAATAAATTTCATTTTCGTTAAGGTAAATTATTTGGGCATTCATGGACAGGTAGAGGGATGGATCATAAGTAATTACCTGTATTTTAAACTCACCTTGATTATTATTGAATGGCATTGTGTATAATTAATAGATCATTTAAGATTAAACAACGAGGGTTTGAATTTGTATACTGACAGCTACCTACTTAAGGCATAAGAAAATCAACAGTTGAAGCATATGTACAGTATATTGTCAGGAGTGTTAAAACTTTCAGAGTAGGAGAAAAATTATTACGAGAGAAAACTGTGTGCCAGATGAAATACTAAGAGTTCATTAAGGTGAGAGTAAAGTAATTGCAATAACAGAGAGAGAGAGAGAGAGAGAGACCCTAGACCGCTGGGGCTGGATAATAGTTTGTATCCACTGGGGCTGGGTAATATCTTTCCCATTTTATAATATTAATAAAAAAATACTGACTATTTCTTTTTATTGAAAACAAAGACATGGTGGTGAACTAGAATCCTTAGCCTACAAAACTAAGAAGAAAAAAAACAAGAAGAAAATATAATCGTTCGGGGGGGCTCAAAGAAAAAAGGTAAAAACAGAAAAAATTCGATATACTGTATGTTAACTAAAAATGTAATGGTGTAGACAAGCGAGGAGCAGCTGGCCTGACGACGCCCACAACGCACCCCTGGGTTCCTGGAGCAGCAGCTGGACTTCCCCAGGACCATTTGGGACCATTTCCAACTGGGGTAGACAATAGAAAAGAGGAGGTTATTTTTAAGTATGAGTAGTTGTGGAAAATAATTTATGGATTTATTGTTTACCGCCATAAATGTTTATAAATGATATGTTTCTTATCTGCGACGCCTTGCTCTACCACAGAGCTCCCAACTAGGGAGGTGGCCTTGACAGAAAGGTCTCCACACTGTTCTGTCAGTGGGGGGGGGGTGATGCCCCCAGTGTGTATTAGCAGGCTGGCAAAAAGCAAGGGGTGGCTAAGCCTGTTATGTGCCCAAGGCTTTATCAGGGCCAGAACCACCTTAGACATGTACTTGCGTCTGATGGGGGTCTGGGTATGGGTCCAAATCCGGTTTTCACTGTAGATAATCCACGAGTTGTTGACAGCAACATCCATACACAATCCACTGGGGCTGGAAAGTATTTTCCAAAATCCATAATATTAGCAACACCAATACACGGAGGGCAAGATGGATACCTTCTCCTACACCACCATTACAGAGCATGAAGGTACTGGGAACATGACCCCCCTACCCACCTCACAAAACTGCGCAGCGCAAATCGGAGTTGGATTTGGAAGCATTTATCCAGCCCCAGACTTCCAGGGTTAACAAACTCGGGAAGCGGGAAAAATTGAAACAGGATAGAGGAAGGGGAAGTAGACAAGATCTGATGACTTTTTTATTTTGTTTATGTTGTCACTGAATGATTTTATTCATCCTAAGAGAAACGTTTGGATTGAAGGAGTTACTATGTCCTTCCTTAACTACTACTCACCAGGATTTATCTCCTTAAGGCAAATAAAACTGTCTGAATGTCGTAAAAAAATAAATAAATAAATACAGAGGTTCAAAATGTCAGTGAGACCATGTGGACCTTCGAGGGTGAAAAACGATGCGTGTGAAAATCATTAGGATGCGACTGACTGGCTGGGCTGTTCTTAGGGATGCATATGCACTAAATTGAAAGGGTAAGTATGCATTAGAGAGGGACTGGAGTATATAAATAACATGGTAAATTGGGGTACAAAAAATTAGTAATGTAACTGTGGATATGGGAAAAATTATACGGGAGGAAAGACGACAGGAAAGTAAGAGTAACATCAAAGTAACGCCAAAACAATTGAGTTAAAAATACACCAAGAGGAAATTCGTGCTTTTTCGACACACACACACACACACACACACACACACACACACACACACACACACACACACACACACACACACACACACACACACACACACACACACACACACACACACACACACACACACACACAAAGCCTGTACAATTATTCGGAAGTAAATAAAATATAAATAAATACACATGGTATAAATAAATATAAACTTAATTAAATATCAAAGTACATAAAAATATAAAAAATGAGATATATAAAAGTCACCTGGCAATTTTCCACCGGCATTCCCATCAAGCCAATAATTACTACCCATACAAGCTATAATTACCTCCTTTATCACCTGAAATTATTCGGAAATACTAATTATACACAGGTAGAGATAGGAAATGAAAGTTGGCAATAATATCAGGACTTACTATTTAACCTTATCATTTCCATCTAGACTTTTTTTTCCCTATATTGTTTAGAATTAGTAGCCAAACAGCCTATGATAATTCCCCATAGTCTATAATTATTCCCCACACAATCTATAATATTTCCCTACTGAGTTTAAATAGTTCCCCACACAGCCTATAATAATTCCCCACACAGTCTATAATTATTTCCCATATAACCTTTAAAAATTTCCATAATACATATAATTCTCTTTACAACTTGAAATTATTCAGAAATTTCAGTTTTACGCAGGTAGTTATGGGATATATGGAGTGGAGGAAAAAAATCACTATCCACCCATTTCCCCCTCTTTAAAAATATTACACACACACACACACACACACACACACACACACACACACACACACACACACACACACACACACACACACACACACACACACACACACACACACACACACACACACACACACACACTCCCAAACCTCATCCACCTTCCCCATCCATATTTTCAACTCCTACCCCATACCCTCGCCATAATCTCACCACCTGACCCAACTACCACAACTACTCCCAACTCCAACCCCACACTCCCAAGTGCCCCCCTCCGCCCATCATCTCTCTCTTCCAGTTCCACCCCAACTTCCACCCCTCATTCCCTCACCCCTCCTCACCTCCCCACACTCCCCCACCCCTCCTCACCTCCCCACACTCCCCCACCCCTCCTCACCTCCCCACACTCCCCCACCCCTCCTCACCTCCCCACACTCCCCCACCCCTCCTCACCTCCCCACACTCCCCCACCCCTCCTCACCTCCCCACACTCCCCCACCCCTCCTCACCTCCCCACACTCCCCCACCCCTCCTCACCTCCCAACACTCCCTCACCCTCAGACCCCCACACCCACAGCCACAAAGCGCCCCTCTGTTGGCGATCTATGAAAGTGCCTTGCAATTTCCACGGATTTGTGTGCGTATTTACCCACATGCAAAGCTTCTCATCACAACCATTTACATCTCCAGTTGCCCGCCACATATACAGTAGATTGGAGGCCAGATCGATAAACTGTTGTGTGATTGGGAATTGATAGATATTGCCTGATAGATAAAGGGTTGTCAGTAGTCGGTTTTGATAGATAAATAATTGCCTGATAGATAAGTGATTGTGTGATAGATTTGGGATTGATGGATGTTGCCTGATAGATAAACTGTTGCCACTGAGTCGGGTTTGATGATAAATCGCTGAGTGAAAGATCCTCAGTTGCCTGATATATAAATGGTTTTGTGATGGATTGGAGTTTCATAGCGATATCGTTGTGAGAAAGACTGGGGCTTGATAGATAATGCCTGATAGATAAACGACTGTAATAGAGTCGGTTTTAATAGATATATGGCCATGGAAAAGGCTGACTAGTTATAGATATAGGTTGATAGATTTGTGTGTGTGTGTGTGTGTGTGTGTGTGTGTGTGTGAGAGAGAGAGAGAGAGAGAGAGAGAGAGAGAGAGAGAGAGAGAATGACCTTAACAGATATACCCAGATGGATTTAGGTAGCAGATATACGCATGATAGGTATACCATACATATACGTGGTCACCTTATACTGCAGATATACAAAGATATATATATGGAGTAGATAACAGTGTGCCTCATAGATATACCAAGATAGATACATGGAGCAGGTGATAGATACATACTGGATAGATATGGCAAGATAGATAGCTGATAGAATTGTACTCGATAGATAGAACGTCGCCCCAATAAAGCGACATAATTTGGATGTATATTTTTGGTGCATTTTTTCGCGAACGATATTTTCTGGTTCAAGTCACGCAATGTAATTTTGGCGAATAGTTGTGTGTGTGTGTGTGTGTGTGTGTGTGTGTGTCATTTGTACTACTGGGGGAACAAGAACAAGGAGCAAACAAACTTTGCCTTCGAGTCCTACCGGTCCAAGTATTTCCAGTTGCAAACCGGCTATGTTGACCTGTGCATCACCTCTCCCCCTCTGATGAAAGGAAAGCTTGATCAATATATATGCTCTCTGTCCTCAAAGAAATGATAGAAAAGCTTGATCAGTGGAAATGCTGTCTCTCCTCAAAGCAATGATAGGAAAGTTGGATCAGGGTGCCTTTTATCACTTTATTGCTTTCTTTAATTACTGCCCCCCCCCACACAAAATTCCATCTGCTTATCATGTAGTTATTATGATTAAAGATTGCGTCACCTTTTTGGGGTTATCAGGTAAACTTCTGCTGTGTAAAACCAGGAGCTAGGACGGTATACCACTCCCAGTTCACTGAATCAGGCAGAGTGCAATTTACGAGGGTAGTTTATGAGACTGTTATCGTTTTATATCGTCGTTAGGGAAAGCCAAGGTAAAATCGGGGACACAAGTTCGCCTGATATGCCACCACTTCTGCTTTTCACTTTGCTCTGCTGCGTAACAGTCCTAAACTGAGACAGACTTGGAATGTTTCTTTCCCCATATATGATTGTCTCTTTAATATGATGCATGAAGGAAGAAAGTAAAAAGGATTTGCTCGAGTAGCCTAGAAAGTGGACTGATTATAAGGGTAAAGTATGAGTCAGGGACATATTGGAAGTACCCGTGCATTGGCTTACAATACGAATAGTTAGAAATACAAGACGTACTTAAAGAGAAAATTCAGTAAATCAGAAAGCAGTATACGGTATGTAAGAGATGCATCGCGTCCCCTACTTCAGCGAGAATATGGACAGATGGTTTACTGAGACATTGGGCTTTGTGTCAAGAGCAGAAAAGACGACAAGAACCTGATGGTGTTTTTGAGTGTAAGGACGCGGACTCGCATGCTCTGCACCACTGCCTTAATCCTTGCCACTGACATCTTACCAGCATGCCAGGATCACGTTCCCGAACAGATTGTAAACATACACTTAGCACTGCCTGGTGCCATTGCCCGAAACAAAGGGTTCAGCCTGTTTGAAGTAGATCTATTGTCCTCACGTGTCAACTGCAGTGTCCCTCAGTGTGTGAAGGGGAGAGGGTGTACTGCTCGCCTCAGCTAGACAATGGTGCTATGTTAACAGGGAGCCAAACATCTTGGCCGGTAATAGGCAAGTCCACCATTGGCGTAGAGGAACTTACACACGCGCACACACAACATCAGTAGCATATAATGGTACGTTACTCATTTTCTGTATTCATGGTTGTTGCAGAAAGCTTCCATGCCAGTGCTATCATATTTCCAGTTAACGTTAAGAATTGTTCGAAAAAAAAAAAAAAAGGTATAGCACACCTGAGGTACGGTGGATATAAAAATGAGCTAGTTTTGTAAGACACCTGAATCTATTAACCTAGTGCCTTAAAAAACATAAAAACACAGCACCAGAATGTGAAATATTGTCCAATTTTTATTCCTAATAATTAACAAGGATACAAGAATTTTCCCGACCATGTAAGGGCTATTGGTATGGATTTTAACTCTCGGGCTCTCATGACCGTCTCTCAGCTTAATGAATCGTCCGACGTCAGCTGGAATGGAATACCCGAGTTGCCCCGACCGTGAGAAGGCTAATATAAAATGATAATAAATTCTGCGCCATTCCCGTTTCCAGGAACAGATTTATAACCAATCTTAAGTTGGCGCAAACTTGCATCACTTCCGCGCGAACTCAAGATTGGTTCATTAACTCTTGTAAAACTTGCATGGCTGCGAAGATGTAGTTGTGTTTTAATTATGTCTGTGATTATCTAACTATGTTTATCAGTGTATCTCTCTCTCTCTCTCTCTCTCTCTCTCTCTCTCTCTCTCTCTCTCTCTCTCTCCCTCCCTTTTTTTTCAGTTATCCTTTAAGGGGCGACCTCGGCAAAAGGACATCTTCAAGATATTTTTTACGCAGCTTGGTAACGATCCCTGTTCTCACGACACCTTGCCTTCCCGTGCAGTACCATATCTCTCCTAAGTACTTGGCTTAACTGCAATTATTTTTTTATTATTATTTCATTTTTGTTATAAGATTTAATTCAGCTTAGAAGGAGCTTTTCGATTGAAGGAGTTAGCTAGATATTACTGTTATGAACCTCTTCAATTCTAGATGTTTCCTGTGTTGAGTGAAAGCTTCTGTACATAGCAAAGAATATCAACATCATTATAGCGTAAGAGTTCATCCCTTCATTACAGGAACGTCAGCTTATGTAGTAGTATTTATCGGTATTTTTTTTTTTTAAGTTCTCTAGACGATTAATTCACCTCAGGAAATAGCTCTCGTATTGCCAGGGTTTACGAAGCTGTTTCTAACCTATGCCGTCTGAAAAGTCTCCCAAGCTAAATGAAATTGTCTGAAGGTATTATGACCGTTAAACAAAAGAAAAAGAAAATCGTAGTGAGAGTTGTAAAAACCAAGAAAAAGCTAAGAAACTGCAACAGCCGTGTAGGAAAAAGAAAAATTTTCCTCCAGGAATGAAAGTAAGATTGTCTAGAGGTAGTAGAAAGAAAGAAAAAAGAAAAAAAGAGAAAAGGGAAAGTAAGACAGAAAGACAGTACGAAGGACAGTATGGAAGAAAGTAAAAAAGAAATACAGCACAACACGAAAGACAGTAAGAAAAGAAAAATAGTAAGAAAAGAAAGTAAGAAAAAAGAAGAAAATGGAGACATCATCGCAGTGAGGGAGTTAAGAAAGCCAAAAGAAGGTTAAAGTCTTAAAAACAGCCTTGAATGAAATGTTGATGATGGCGTGGATTTGGCGAGAGGCGAGGAGGATGTTTGTGGATGGTGTGTGGTGAGAGGGTTATAAGCAGGTGGGTGAGATTTGGTTCAGAGCTAAGCACCGGGTGAGTGGATGGTAAGTGAGAGAGGATGGTAAGCGAGTGAAAGTGAATAATGTGTTGAGTGAGAGGTGAGTGAATGGTGAATGAGTGAGGGTGAATGACGCGTTGAGAGGAAGGGAGGTGAGTGGATGGTGAATGAGTGAGGGTGAATGACGTGTTGAGTGGAAGGGAGGTGAGTGGATGGTGAGTAAGGGTGGGTGGCGTAATGAGTGAGTGGTTGGTGGATGGTGAGTGAATGAGTCGCGGGGTGAGTGATGTATGTGGCAGGGGGAGAGGTGAGGTTAGTAGTAATATTATCCTGTAAAGAATGTGTGTGATGATAATGAAACAAGTGTAAGATGAGATGGCTGTTTGAGTGAGTGGTGTAATAGCAGTGTTGACGTCAGGTAGGGGTATTTAATGTCCGGATAACTATTAATATGGATGGAGTAATTAGTTAGGGTTCGAGGTGAGGGGAATGGAGTGTGATGTGATGTCTGGAGTAATTTTATCGTAATGTCTGCTGATGATGATGTTTCCCTCGCTAATACTGAACTGGAGCTTTGCAGATTGGTGTAGATTTTATTTTAATGCCAGAGAGCGTCGTGATTTGAAAGTAAAGGTAGATAGAAGTAAAGTGGTCGGTTATTCAGAGAGAAACTGTGATGTACCAGTGAAATGGTGAAGGAGTCTAAGTACCTTGGTGCAGGAATATTTATACCGGTATCTATTTCTCTCTCTCTCTCTCTCTCTCTCTCTCTCTCTCTCTCTCTCTCCATACATATACAGAGAGAGAGAGAGAGAGAGAGAGAGAGGGAGGAGGTGCATGCAAAGAAAGTGGAAGGTACAGCTGGCACAGGGCAGGAGTGTGACTGGCCCATAGATCTTGATACTACGCTGGTCTGGGTGTGTAACTTATAAGAGGATTACATGAAGGTGTATTATGTGTCCACACAAACGTTTGTGCGTGAAACTCTGGTATGGCATGAAAGCATGAAACAAGAGCTCTTGAATGAAGAATGTGTGTCTGTGCTAGAAATGGATTGGATAGAAAATACTTGTAATGTGGTTCTTGAAAAATTTGGAGTAAGGAAGTCAGTTGTAACAGGTTTAAAGAAAGTGTGATTGAATGGTATTGTTATGATAAGAGCATAAGAGAAGAAGATAAAGGTAGTAGGCCACTTGGTCCATGCAAGACAGCTCCTGCAAGAGCGGCTAAACTACAAGAATAAGTCAAGGATAGTAAAGAAGAAAGATCTTCCCCGCCCATCAAACCTTCCAGCCGAAACGGACAGAAAAATGTAAGAAGGAATACCACGCCGAATAGGAAAACTGGTGTGATATATATATATATATATATATATATATATATAATAAATATCCTACCCCAGCCTCTCCACCATCCTCCCACTTTGCCCCACCATTCCCTTATCTCCAGCTCCTCCCCCTCCCTCCTCAGTCTCCCTTTCTTTGACCATCCCATCTCCTTCTCATCCCCTCCCCACCCCCTCCCGCCGTCTGTCTGTCAGGGAAACAAAAGTGAGGTGACAGAAGCGTCCCCTCCCTCCCCCTCCCTGGGATGCTCGGCTCCACCCCCTGAACACCAGACCAGGGAGTAGGGTGCTCTTTAATATTACTGTATATCAGAGGGAGGAAGGAAGGAGAGGAGAGAAAAGTGAAAGAGGAAAAGGAGGGAAGAGAATGACAGGAGATAAAAAGCAAGGAAGGAAATAAAGAGGAGGATTGAAAGTGGAGTAGAGAGAAGAGAATAATGTAGAAAATGTACGAAAAAGGAAAAAAAAAAAGGAGGTAGAGAATGAAGAAGGTTGGTAGGGAAGATGGAAGGGTGAGCGAGATAATGAAAGGATTAAAGAGAAGGAGAGATGGAGTTAAAAGCAGATGAATGAATGAAGGAAGGAAGAGATATGGAAAGAGTAGCGTAAAGGTACGATAAGAGTAACGAGAAAAAAAAAAAAGCAATATAGGCTATGCATATTATATAGTATATCTGTACAAAATTATGTATGCATATACTGTATATATATATATATATATATATATATATATATATATATATATATATATATATATATATATATATATAATATATATATGTATATATGTATATATATATATATAATATATATATGTATATATGTATATATATATATATATATATATATATGTATATATGTATATATATATATATATATGTATATATATATGTATATATGTATATATATATGTATATATGTATATATGTATGTATATATGTATATATATATGTATATATGTATATATATATGTATATATGTATATATATATGTATATATGTATATATATATGTATGTATATGTATATGTATATACATATATATATATATATATGTATATATATATATATATATATATATATATATATATATATATATGTATATATATGTAGGTATATATATATATATGTATATATGTTTATATATATGCATATTTGTATATATATCTATATGTGTTTATGTATATGTATATATATAAATATATATAATTGTGTATATATGTATATATATATGCATATATGTATATATATATGTATATATGTATATATATATATATATATATATATATATTTATATATATGTAAATATATATATATATATGTATATATATATGTATATATATAGATAGATAGATATATATATATCTATATATATATCTATCTGCTTCCTTGGGGGAAGCAGCCTAGGTATATAGATAGATAGATATATATATATATATATATGTATATATGTATATATATATATATATATATATATATATATATATATATATATATATATATATATATATATACAGAGAGAGAGAGAGAGAGAGAGAGAGAGAGAGGGGGGGAGGGGGGGAAGTGAGAGAGTGAGAGAGAGGATTATGTGTGAAAGGGAGCGAGAAATTCAGAGAAATGAGGTTGGCTGTGTGAGAGTGGAAGTGGGTGTTGCGACACAGTGAGACTGCTAAAAGTTAAAGAAATAATTTAATGATTGAAAATAGGAACAGAGAAAATCCGGATGAGAGAGAGAGAGAGAGAGAGAGAGAGAGAGAGCGGTTAATCGTATATCCGTACGTGGAAAGTTAGAATCACTGCATATCCCATTCAGTGCGATGACGTTCTTATTTTCTGACTAACGCCCTGCTATTTTTTTCCAGCCTTTGAAAGTTTCTAATAATTCAGGGCGCTAATTAGCCAGTTATGCTTAATGAGGTGAAATATGTAGGCAAAATTAAATTACTAATGCAATCCCTTCTGCTTGTGCTACTGCTGCCCCCTCAAATAATAATAAGAAGAAAGATCAGCGATGATAATAATAATAGTATATACTCATTATTTCACCCATCATGCAGTCCATTGCTTCTCTATCAGAAGCGTAGGGCCCCAAGCTCAGGTAATTTACACTAGACATTTCAGGTGTGACCAGTCTCAAGCCTTGAGTAGCATTATCTTCGCACTAAACCCAATCAACTCTCTGATACACACCCTCATGCGCCACATCTGAATTGACCTTCTTCACCCACTAGACCACCAGGCGTCCATTGGGTTTTATGGGTTATAGGAAATCATTTGTCATTCAGTGTGGAGTCACTTGAAGGTAGCGCTACATTGGGTGAGTGAATAGCGGGCGCCCCCATCTTCAGCATTACGAAACATAACCTGATAAAATGATAACAGAATTATAACAGTAAATGAAGTAAAGAAATAAATAAACACTATATGAACACGAAAGAGAGTCGCGACACAAAACTGCAGTATTATCTCTAATTAATGCTAATGAGGTCAATTTTCCTGTAAAGAGATGAGAGCGGGGTAAGGCGATAACGAAAAGTGTGTAAAAAGGGTTAGTTTTCCCCCAATTTTTTGTATGATTTTCGTTTTCTTTCCTGTGTTTTTCTTTGTGACTGGAGATTATGTTGATTCCTTTCTATTGTGTGTGTGTGTGTGTGTGTGTGTGTGTGTGTGTGTGTGTGTGTGTGTGCCATTATGTACACTGTCTATATGCATGTGTGCTTGCGTGGTATGCATGGGTGCGTGTGTGTGCTCACTTATGTCAAATTTTTACCTACTTTATCCCATTGTGCTTTGATCCAGTGCAGTTTTGTGGCAAAGGATCAACTCTTTTCATGTTCATCCCTTTTGTTTTTATTTATTTTTATTTTT
The DNA here is from genome assembly GCF_032717465.1 of Coenobita brevimanus. NCBI lineage: Eukaryota > Metazoa > Arthropoda > Malacostraca > Decapoda > Coenobitidae > Coenobita > Coenobita brevimanus. The sequence continues at coordinate 28,665,789 of NC_136996.1, forward strand.
TTTTTTTTTTTACGATTTTCAGTATTTTTGTGTCTGGTAATTGAAATATTTAATCTGTCGTAAGTTTTCTGGTCGTTTTGAATTTCCTTTCCCTTCAATCCGATGACGCATTTTGTATTTCATTTTCATTACCCTAAACGCTTTTATTCAGATCAGAGGAAACGTTTGTAATAGGAGTTAAATATAGGCCCCAGTAACCCTCTTCAGATACAGGAGAGAGACGCCTTCATGTGGTGACATTGATATGATCAGGCGGCTCAGCTTCCTGCTTATACAAACGTCCCACATCTTCCTCCATATCCCCGGAGAGGAGGATGGTTAAGTGCAAAAGGGCAGCTTCAGTCTGCAGTCCACTGGGTTCACGTTTGATGAGCCTAGGAACATTACAGCAATGACAACAGCAGCAGCAGTAATAGCAACATCGGTAGTACTAGTAACAATAATAACAGCAATAACAACAGTAATCATCACTGCTAGAAGCCCATCCAAAACTGAGGAAAATCGTCTTGTGGTGGTCTGATGAAAACAAAAAACATGTCATTGCATTGAAGAAATTAATAACTTATTTATCATTAATACACATCTCCAGCCAGACGCCTAATCCCAGAGTTCACCCAGTATGACCATGAATAAAAACTTTCACTGCCTCTCTCACCACTAATGTTCTTTCGCATTTATATGACCCGGATTTTTTTTTTCCCCCTGTTCCTTCAATTTACCTCATTGACAGGAAAAGACAGTACTACGGCTTTGCATAATCCCGTAGCACTTCTTTGTGACTAGCATCGTATTCTAGCGTTAATCTATTGTTACATCTCTTTACTCAAGATGGAGAGATCACAATATTAGATTAAGCTAGGTATAGAAACAACAGGGATTGACCACAGAAGTGTAACATTGCAGCGAACAGAAAGTGAGCAGAGGAGTGAGCAGTGCATAAGCAGAGAGTGAGCAGAGGAGCAACCAGAGTGAGAGGAGAGGGGTGAGCAGAAATGCGTAACATAGAAGTGAGCAGAGCGAGCAGAAGAATAAGCAGAGAAGTGGAACATAGTATTGAGCAGAAAAGTTTAACAAATAAGTGAGCAGTGATAGGAGAGGTATGAGCAGAGAAATATAACAGATAGACAGTGGACCAGGTGGCAGGCTCGTTAAGGTGTTAGTGTCCTTTCATGTGTTTATGCGTCAAAGGAATGGGAGAACCACAAGTGAAGGAAGAGGATGTGATGTGGATGCCTAAGTTCGAGTGAGTTGTAAAAGAACGGAAGGCCATCTAGAAAGACACACAGTAGAGTCCATACTGGGGGGTGAAATTATGGGAACGTGAATAAAAGATGGAAACTATAACAAAAAGTGGATCTGTTTCATGCATTATTCTTATTCATCGTACACTGATATGGGTTTGGAACGCAGAAGTTACAGGGTATGCAAGTAAACACACACACACACACACACACACACACACACACACACACACACACACACACACACACACACACACACACACACACACACACACACACACACACACACACACACACACACACAGTGCCTTTACTTGCCACTCCTCCATTCCTTTGTCATCAGCCCACACATGCACCTGGCTGTGAGTGCAGTGACGATGTAAACGCCATAATGCACTTGCCGCCTAGGGCAGTAACTGCCAGTTATATCTCTGTTCCTATTTGCAGATGTTGCGATGGGGTGGATGCACACCAGCGTTTAATACTAAGAAATAATCCTGGTATTACAGTCTTATAACTTACAACATTCCATGGGTAATAAAGTAAAGCTTACCGGTACTGAATTGGCTACAGTCATTTTGGAGCAACTTGTAATTATCTTAATAACAAAGTCAAGCTGTGTGTGTGTGTGTGTGTGTGTGTGTGTGTGTGTGTGTGTGTGTGTGTGTGTGTGTGTGTCTGTGTCTGTCTGTCTGTCTGCGTTTGTTCGTTTTTTTCACGAAAACGGTTATAGATCTCGACCTAATTCTTATTGCTTAGGTCTCGGTAAGTCCAGAGAGCGTAAAAAGAAATATATTAACCAAAAATTTTGGCGATCGTTGGCTATGCGACGGCGCGAAATTATTAAAAATTGCGACACACGGAAATGTCTGTTTGTGCGTTTGTTCGTTTCTTATACTAGAACGGTAATAGATAGCGAACTGATTAATTTTGCATTAGGTCGGAATAAGTCTAGGGTGTCAGAGAAATACCAAATAAGATAGGGCGATCGCGCTCCAGGCGACGACGAGAGATTGTCGGAAACTGTGACACGCGAAAATATACGAAAATCATGTTTCCGACTTTCTGGTCAGAGTTGGTCATTGTGGGCTCAATAACAGTATGGAAAAATGGTATTTGCAACCGTTTTGTGATGGAAAGGCTATTAGTTAGTCTCCTACTGTCTCTGCTTTTTACTCTTTTCCTCTTGCACTGTTCATCTCTCTCTCTCTCTCTCTCTCTCTCTCTCTCTCTCTCTTTCCCCGGGGTACGAACTCCAGGCGTGACTTAGCTGGAACTTTGTCCTTGATGTGACGTCTCTGGTCCCTCGGGTCTTGGAGGCTCTGGATGTCGGCCTCCAAGGACAAGGACGAATTTGCTCTTAGTGTCTGGGGAAGTGTTGATGAAGGAACCAAAGATGGCCCTTTGTGTGTGTGTGTGTGTGTGTGTGTGTGTGTGTGTGTGTGTGTGTGTGAGAATACTAATGGTAATTCTGATGTGCCTTTTCTCATATATCTGTAATGCTTCTACTATTATTTACTTTACGAAACTTGTGTTACTTATATTTACAGAGCCAAATTGTGCTTCTAGGCAGGTTTTGGAAAGGAAGATGAAGGTGGAGGGTGTGTGGAAGTGTGGCATTTCACTAAGTAGAATGTTGCTACTCCCTTGCACTTGCATATTTTATTTTTTAGAAGGGGGGGGTGGGGAGGAGGCGGATTTTGCCAACCTTATATGCGCTGTGGGAAATATGGATGGAATTACGACGACGATGACGATGATGATGATGATGATGATGATGATGGGAGCCTTCGTGGGTCTGGCCGATGGGGCGTTCATCTACCACCACCCCTGATCTGGGTTGAGTGCCACCTGCGAGCGGACATATGTAATGGTAGGTTAATGTCCTTTAATGCGCTCTCAGGATCTTGTCACCCAGGCGAGGTTGTGTCCTTGAAACAACACTCTTCATCCACAAACAGTGCCACTCCAGCATAAATTCCCGCATGTACTGTATATCTCACGCTGCACTACACGGGGGCCTCCACACATGCTGTATACTCCTTAGTGAGGCACTGGTAGGAAGGAGTAGGAGCAGGTCAACTCTCCAGCGACAGAAAGTAGTTTTTTATATACAAGGAAGAAGGAACCAAAGGCCAGAAGCCCATAAGTTTGTTCCCTGCAAGAAAGAATTAAAATAACGGAGCCAAATTCAAGATCCGTTCATTTCGTTTCGCCTGGACGCATTGTGTTTAAAAGACTGGAGGTTATAGGCAGTAGGAAATATAGACAGAGGAAGACAGTTCCAGAGTTGTTCAGGTCTACGAATCAGTTGCCTTTCTGGATCCCCCCAAAAAAGCATGAGTTCGTTTAGCAATGCTGCTCACTCATAAGGCCTGTATAAATTGGCTACTGCAATATGTATACTTGTGAGCCCCAGTTCCTGTCCTGTTTTCTCTCCTCCTTCCAAGCTATAAGGAAGTTGTAACCAGAATTTCACACCGATCGAGGACTTATTGTTGTTTGTTCAAAGCTTCTCTTCGTTTCATGACAAACTGTCCCTCGTGCAGTTTATCAAAGCTTAGATCTATCACCTTAGCACTGGACACCAAGACCCTTATTCTGATTGGTCAAGGAAGTTCCCTGACACCTTTTTCTAAGCGATTTATTTTAATTATTATACTTTAGTCTTCTATTGTGTTACATAAATCCGTCCTATATCGCCATACTCTGCATAAATAACATACAAAAGGACATAACCAGCCACATCCAAAAATAAATCGCTAAGGAAGAGGTGCTAGGAAGCCTCCCTACCCGACAAGAATGCGAACCCAAGTCTTCGTTCGGTGGGAGAATTGGAAAGTGAACGGAAATATGGCCGACAGTAGTTCATTCATTTTATACAAGTGGAAATTTTCGTCCTTTTGCAGCTCATTACACATAGCTCAGTGGCAGGAAAAATAATGTTGTGGCTCTCCATCCTTCCCAAAGCACTTCTTTGTTACTAGCCTTATATTATAGTGTTAATCTCTTGCTATAGCTCAACATTCGAGAGAGAGAGAGAGAGAGAGAGAGAGAGAGAGAGAGAGAGAGAGAGAGAGAGAGAGAGAAACAAATTTACGATCAGTTATAGTGAACCGGATATTATATACTATTGCGGACTCTAATATCGATCCTATGCCGTACGATAAATAGTAGGACACTGAACAATGTCTTCTGAAACTTAGTGGTCTTAGCTTCGAAACTCAACATTCTTTTCAGAGTATTCCGTATGAGTTATGTAATTCTTCGACCAAAAAGTTAAGCGATGTTCCTTACCACTGTACATTTTTACGAGGAAAAACAGTAATGACGACTTCGTGGCCGTGCGCACACTTTTCAAGATATTCACAATATTCTGGTGAAATCTGGCGCACAGGTAGCTTAGACTTTTGAAATATTGAGGTGAAATCTGGTGCACAAGTAGCTTAGACTTTTGCAATATTGAGGTGAAATCTGATGCACAAGTAGCTTAGACTTTTGCAATATTGAGGTGAAATCTGGCTCACAAGTACTTAATATTTCCTCCTGAAGTTGAAAAAAATCTTCGTAATCTATTCATTAGCTGCTGAGCGAGTCTGTACCCTGGAGCTTGATCCCTGTATGCTCTGACTGTACTCCTTTTTACTCTAACTTTGCCTAAAATTGTCATCTTTCAACCATTTAATGCTCGGTTCTGACGTTAGACAGCACAAGAATACGGTGCTAGTCACGAGGAGGTACTATGGAAGGGGTGTAGAGGTTATCATCGTTTATACTTTTTGCCACGAAAGTATGTGGAATAAACTGCAAAAGGACGAAAATCTGGGTAGTTGAGGCAATAAAGGACTATAAACTCAACCTCTTCAGCCCGGACTTTTTTTTAATTCTTGCTCCCATCAGACGATGTTATTCAGCTAAGGAATATTAATAATGAGATTAACCCCTTCACAACGATGACATTTTTCATTTTCACTACCACCAGACGATTTTTTTTTCAGTGCTTTATGTACTCTAGCACTGAAGGGATTAAGGCTCTATCTAACCCCTCCTGTTCGGAAAGCCTCTCATCAGCTGAAGATAATCGTCTGTGTATAAAAGGAAAAAGTATACTCTCTCTCTCTCTACTCTTTGCGGTGTTTAACTCTTGCTGCTCTCTCTACTCTCACCACTGTTTTCTCTCTACGTCACCTGCATTCCTTTTTACTCTTCCCTCACCAGTCTTTACCTTTTTTTCTTTTTTTCTTTTAGACTATCTCTACTCTCTCCAGAGTTATAGCCTTTCTACTCTCGCCTCTCTTTTCTCTCTTCGTCACTTTCTCTCCCTTTACGGTTCTCTCTCCCCTCTACTCTCTAACCCTAACCTTTCTCCTAATAGCCTGGGTACATCATTATCTACGCTATTTAACGATCCTTGCCTCTAATTATAATCTACTGGTGACGTGTTGGAATGCTCTCTCTCTCTCTCTCTCTCTCTCTCTCTCTCTCTTCATACCCATCTATCTATGTCTGCCTGTATCTGTATTTATCTATCAATCCATCTATCTGTGTCTGTCTATCTACCTGTTAATTAGTCTATCAATACTGCTCCTTTCTTGTTTTGTTTTTCCCGTTCTTCTCGTCTCGGCTCCTCTCCTCTCTCTCCTCTCCTCTCCTCTCCTCTCCTCTCCTCTCCTCTCCCCTTCCCTCCCCTTCTGTTTTCTTCTCTTCAATTTACTTAACTTGTTATTATCCGCTGCAAATGACATTCGACATTAACATTAAAACATTTGATTCAAAGCATTACAGGAAATGCATTAAGAGGAATTACACGCTTTAATGAGCTAATCTGGAAGCGTGTACAAAGTTATTAATGTTGATGATGATGATGGTGGTGGTGGTGATGGTAATGGTTATGATCACGATGAGGATGAATTTTAATGAAGTGACAAGGGAGTGTCAAAGAAGAGGGAGAGTGGCCATGTGAGATTTGTCACAAGGGCGTGGGAAGTAATTCCATCTCGTGTAGTTTTTGTGATAAGTGGGTGCATAAGAGATGTAGTGGTATTAGAGGTAGGCTGCGAGATAATGCTGATTTCATGTTTGCGGTGTATCGGGGAGAGCGTGTGGATATTGCCAGGCGTGAAAGAATTGAACTTGCTGTGAATTTCTTGAGTGTGTGGAAGAGTTTTGCCAGCTGTGAAAGAATTGAACTTGCTGTGAATTTCTTGAATGTGTGGAAGAGTTTTGTTATTTGGGAGACATGTTTTATGCTGGAGGTGGGACAGGAGCTTGCTCTGTGCTATAGTGAGGAGTGGTTGGAAGAAGTTTCGGGAGCTGTTGCCTCTCCTGACATTGAGAGGGGTCTCCCTCCATGATAAGGGATCTTTGTATGATGCATGTGTTAGGAGTGTAATGCTGTATGGTAATGAGATCTGGGCAGTAAAGGAAGATGATATTCGCAGGCTTAAACGTACAGAAATGGCAGTGATTAGGTGGATGTGCAGTGCGTCCTTGAGTGCAAGGCCAGAGGGGGCTTGCTTTACGATGGAAGAATTGAGAGGTAGGAGTGCAAGGCCTGAGGGGGCTTGGTTTACGATGGGAGAGTTGAGAGGTAGGATAAGAGTGGAGTGTATTGATGTTGTGATGAGAAGAGGTAGGTTGAGATGGCTAGGGCATGTGGAGAGGATGGGGGATGATAATTGGGTGCAAAAAGCGAGAAGTGTTAATGATTGGGGTAGGGTAGTGACAGGTAGACCGAAAAAGACCTGGGACGAGGTCATTGAGTGTGACCTCACGGTTAAGGGACTAAATAGAAAAGCTGTCAGAGATCGAGCAGCATGGAGAGCCGCCACTAGGTGACCGAGGCTGATGCATGCAAACATGTTGGAGCCTTCAAAAACGAAAACGAAACGAAAACGAAAATAAAGATGGGTGTGGTACTAGATTTGATGATGATGATGATGATGATGATGTGGCTCCAAAAAACATAGGTGCATATATACTTCATGCAAGGCAGTCTGACAACATTGGCGATCACTATTGCAAATTGCCCAATGATTCCACCCACGTTGATTGACCTGCTTTCACGAGGATTATATTGTTTGTGGCATTTTTTAGACAGCAATGCTCTGTTCTAAATATTCAGATGAAAAAAAAAATGCTAAATTTCTTGGGACATAACGAGCTGTACAGATTCTTCGGATGCCAGTGGACCTCTCCTAGACGATACGTTTTGGAGCAAGTGTACCAACCAACCAACCAACCTACCTACCTACCTACCTACCTACTTACCTACCTACCTACCTGTCTGCCTGCCTGTCTGCCTGCCTGCCTGTCTGCCTGCCTGCCTGCCTGCCTGCCTGCCTGCCTACCTACCAACCAACCAACCAACCAACCAACCAACCAACCACTCCCTCTCAACCGCTTGAAAAATTGGCGTCTTTTATAACCTACGGTATTTAATTTCTTATATCACCGTCAATAATTTTTAAGAATGGTAAGGTACATCCATTACCTCCTCCCTTATTTGTGTCCTCCTGCAGGCTAAAGAGAATCACTGCCTGGCGATTTCATTCAGCTTGGGCGAAAAATTCCGAAAGGCAAGGGTTAACTGCAGCCTCCATTAGCCCTTTACTATGAGAAAGTCCTCCTAACATGAATAAAATGATCTGATAGTGGCAAGAAAGAGAACTGTCGTCAATTCCGTTGCCATTATATTCACTACACTACCCTTGAATCTATTGGCGTATTTTCTGTTTCATTCCTACTGTCTGAAGACGATTTTTTTCAGGATAGACGTGCTGAAATGGAGGGGTTCGGTATAGCCTTCAGTTGACTTACATTCTCAGCTTCCCAATTCCGTAACGTGAATAGAATGATATAGTGTTCGCTCATTTACTTCTTTAGTAGATGACGCATTTTTCTCTCTATTCCTGCTATTGCTATACTCATTTCATCTTAACCTGGCCCAGATTTTCGTCCCTGTGCGGCATATTTCACGTAGCTCAGTGGCAGTAAGAGGACAGTGCAGTGGCTGCACGTCCTTTCCATGCCACCTCTTTGTGACTAGCATCCTGCTCATCTGTTAATCTTTCCTTACAACACAGCATTCATGATGGAGCGATGGCAATTTTAGGCCAAGTTAAAGTAAAACGAGTGTAGATGAAGATTTTACTCGCGTCAAGTGATTTTTAGTACTAAAGGGGTTTATGGAAGATTGGTGACCTTCTTGAATCCATAATTATCACTAGTTTTAATCTCGTTTTTGGATTCTAAAAATGAAGCCAGAATTAAGTCCTCGTGTTGAATGAGATAAATAAAAAAATATATATACGTCAGCCCATTGGAGTATTGAACGCTGCCTCACAGCATCTTTTGTCAGCCCGCCAAAATCCATACATAATCCATACACCCTTCCACGAACCCTCCGGACATACCTTGCTATTGAATATTGATGGGGTTCGATTCCTTTACTGACCTGTGAACTCGAACCTACAAGTCAGCTAAGGATCGAGACATAGCGAAGATTTGTATAAGAAGAAAGAGTAAGAGAGATGGTGGGGTTTTGGATGCTTCATTTCTTGATGTTCCTTAAAAAATGGTAAGTTTTTATCATTATCATTATCATCATCATCATCAGTCAAAAATCACCAGTTATCGTATTCATCATCATCATCATCATCATCATCATCATCATCATCATCATCATCAAGACATCCTTTCCCACCCATGAGTTGGTTAATAATAATAATAATAATAATAATAATGGGTTCTGCGCTCGCCTCCCTCGTCGTCTGTAGTTATGACATGGTATTGGCAGTAAATTGATTGCAAATGTCAACCCTGAACTTTATTTCTTATATTTACTGTGACAGTACATCAGTTACAGCTTATTCTCATTTTCTCTGTCAAGGAGGCTCCCTAACACCTCTTCCTTAGCGATTTATTTTTGGATATGCATGGTTGATATCGATTTGTACGTTATTTATGCAGAATATGGCGATTATTGAAGTATTTATATAACACAGACTTGGACAGTGATGTGTAATAAGCCACATAAATCGCTTAGGAAAGGGTGTTACGGAGCTTCCAGTTACAGGAATGTAGCGGTCAGTGAAGGCTGTCGCTAACCCTTCCAAGGAGCTCGGGGAAAAAAGTCAATGCCTGGCTGAATAAAATCGTCTGAGGAACGCAAGAAAGAAATTAAATAACTATCCTCAGCTGAAAAAAATTGCTTTGAGTGGAAAACGAACGTCGAGCTAGTCCCTCTACCCTCTGGGAACTTGTCTGAAGCTAATTAAGACTTGGTAAATATATTAACACCTAGGATGAGAGAGAGAGAGAGAGAGAGAGAGAGAGAGAGAATCTAGGACTGTCTCCTGAACGACTGACATAATTAAATTAGCGGGGGTATTTTTTTTTCCTTTACGGTGGGTGTTGTGTAAGATGAGATACGCCTTTATTAACCAAATTCAATTATTAACCCGAGCCGGAAATCGACCTCGCGTCCTCTTGGCCAGCAGACTAATTCCTCAACCACTAGTATATCACCAGAGAGAACTACGCCAAAGCCAAATAAAGATGTCGAGCGGTTTCCATGGTTACCGATTTGCCTGTGGTATATTTTAAGTGACGTCGTGCTCTTCCAAACATCTATTCCTTAGCGATTTATGTAATTATTATTATTATCATTATGATGATGATTATTATTATTATTGTTATTATTATTATTATTATTATTACACATTCTTTTATACACTGCTTCCATCATTTTAATGTCGACACACTTTTATCAGCATACAAAAGAGGCGTAATAGGCAGAATAAATCGACAAGGAAGAGGTGTTAGGAAATATTCAGACCCACTTAAAACCCGACCCCCACAGAGACCGGGAACTCGCGGGTCCTTGATATTCGGCGCAGTTAATTAAAATAGACGGGCTTATTATGGCGGTAACATTATTCAGAGAGAGAGAGAGAGAGAGAGAGAGAGAGAGAGAGAGAGACAGAGAGAGAGAGAGAGAGAGAGACAGACAGACAGAGACAGAGAGACAGACAGACAAAGAGAGAGGTTGGAGTTTTGTTCCCTTTGCGTGTGTGTGTGGGTGGGTGGGTGTGGGTGTGAAGGAGGGTTGTGAGGTGACGGAGAGGGTGTTGTGAGGTGACGGAGGGTCGTGAGGTGACGGAGGAGGGTTGTGAGGTGAGGAGGGGTTGTGGGGTGACGGAGGAGGGTGGTGAGGTGACGGGGGGGGAGGGGTCGTAAGGTGACGAGGGGCTTCAGGTGAGAAAGGTGAATGGAGAGAGTCGGTAGCATGACTAAATTAACATACTGTATATTTAAAAGTAAATTAATCTACTTTGTCTATTTTTCTGTCTATCTATCTGTCTGTCTATTTGTCTATCTATCTATCTATCAAGGTATCCCAGACGCCCAAGCAGAAATACAATTACAGAGATGAAATGCAACACACAATATTACAACTCTGGTAGGAGATTGAAGGAAGCGAGTCAAACAGAGCGCGTATAATTCTCTCTCTCTCTCTCTCTCTCTCTCTCTCTCTCATAATTATGCCTTTCGTAGCCCTGCCTCGGGTAAGGGAGTGGGTTATTGCATTTGGTGTGTTTGTCTGTGATTGTCTGAGTGTGTGTGTGTGTGTGTGTGTGTGTGTGTGTGTGTGTGTGTGTGTGTGTGTGTGTGTGTGTTTGTTTCATCTCAAACAGTGAATATTAGTTTCGCGTTAGGGAGGAGAATAAAGTATACACACACACACACACACACACACACACACACACACACACACACACAAATAGGTAGTCGGGCGGAGAGGAATGGGTGGGAATGACTGATTGGTATATAGTGTTAGGTGCGGGGGGGGGGGGATTGGCCGGAATCAATACACTCTGTGAAGAATGGGTGTTGTATGAGGGCGGCGTGGGCGGTGGGTGGGTGTAAGTCAAATATTTCTCCTAGAAGAACGATGTGGGTGGGGAGTAGTATGGAAGAGACTGAGTAGGAGACAGGAAAAATCTCTCGTACAAAAGGGGTTTATAGTGGACATGAAACTGATGTAGTGCGGGTAGGCGTGTAATTATTTGGGTATTAATTTATCGTTTTTTTTTTTTAAATCGGTGGATCTCTCTCTCTCTCTCTCTCTCTCTCTCCTCCTCCTCCTCCTCCTCCTCACTACTCTGTTCTCCCTCACTGTAATCTCTTCTCTTTAATGGAGTTCGCGATATATCACCGTAATCTCATCTGACTGAGTGATATATATTAACATTTGTCTCTTGCTAGGCGGAAAGCAGTCACTAAATCGGAGTGGAGTTAGGGGATGTCATTATGTGTAATGATGTAGACTGATGATGAGGATGATGGTGGTGGTTGATTATGATGAGGAGGATGAGAATCGTTGATGATGATGACTCATAGGTTGATTGTAATAATGACTTTTGGTAATGTTTAAAATACTAATTATTAAGCTTCGCGCTATATATATGCGAAGTTTATTCCTTTGGTACTGTATTATTATTATTTTTCTCTGCACTTTTTTTTTTTTAACATAGATCTTGATATTATACAGGTAAGGTATTCTAGGGTAGCGCAAGTACTTGTGTTAATGACCTTGGCCTATTTTTGAAGTTCATATACTCATTTTTGGTGAAAAAAATTTCATATATGAAATTTAAATATTTCCAGAACTAATTGAGTTACAGCCTTTTGGTCGAAAATGCTTTGGTAAAAAGGCTTTCTGAGAATTATGGCTGAATATTTTTCCAAATAGCCAAGTGGAAAGTATCGAAATCAAATCCGTTAGGTGTTTTCTTCGTAACACGTTTTTGAGAAAACCGCAACAGAGGAAAAGCTGTAACTTTACAGAAATTAGCTGTGGTCCCTGTCAGTATCTGAAGGGAACATGGTTACAGTGAAGCATACATATAGCGAGTTATTGAGACTAATGTAACATGTACCCATGCTTCATTTACTACTTCCACACCTTTGTCTTCAGATCTTGTTAATATTACACAAGAAGCTGCCACAGGTTAATCTAAGTACATGTTCCAAATATGAATGACCTTGAACTAATTTTAAAGGTCACTGTTTAGGATGCCAAAATATAATTTGGATAATACAAAGACAGTCAATGCCATAAATAGTTATGGCGAAGCTTTCTCATTGTGGCTACACAATGAGTAAATTGGTACGTAGTTATTATTATTATTATTATTATTACTGTTTAGTACTACAGACGTTTTAATGTTTTATTTTTTGATATATACGACATCCAGTCATCACTCGCTTGATGTAGTGCTCTCTCTCTCTCTCTCTCTCTCTCTCTCTCTCTCTCTCTCTCTCTCTCTCTCTCTCTCTCACCTTTTTTCCGTTGCTTGTATTTTTTCTCCCTCACATTTTCCTCTTCTCCATCTGCACACGTTCCCTTCTTTGTTGCATTCTCTTTCTCTTATTTAATTAATCATTGTCTTTCCCGTCTTCCCTTTAGTCTCCAGATACTTTTTCCTTTGCCATTTTTTCACTTTTTCGTTCCAGATTTTTTCGCTCTGCCACTCGAGCATATTTACATAAGTGTTGTATGCCTGGGATTTTTCATTTTTCCCCTTGTCATGAAATTAGTTCTTTGATCATGCGGTTTATCTAGATTTTTAAGTTTTTCTTTCCGTCTGGCCGAACCGAGGATCGTGGGAGAGAATATGATTTTTTTTCTCTTTTTGTGGCGTCTCATTTTCTCAGTTTTTTTTTAGACGAGGGAAAAGAGCGAGAGGGAGACACACAAAGGGAAAATGAAAGAGAAAATGATGGTCCCTGTTGATATATTTCGACTGGGGCTTATTTTCGTTCAATCTTTTTTTGTTTTTATAAAAACGAAAAAGAGGACAAAGAAGATCTCGGTGGGAATTAACTCATATACATAATCTCCGTAAACAGCACGCTGCTGGGAACACCATGTGGTGTTTTGTGCGTGCCGGGACACTCGGTCTGCTGGTGTGGGCGTGGGTGACGCTTGAGAAGATTGCACGAATTTTACAGCCAATTCATGGGCCATATACCTACTGGGGGTCCATCCATAGCAGTGGAAGCAGGAGGAGAATATATGACGCAAGATGGACATTGATAACACTAAGCCATAATGGATTGGGAGTGTTATATAGGAACCACTCTGTACGTGTTGTGTATACCTGTGTGTGTGTGTGTGTATGTGTGTGTGTGTGTGTGTGTGTGTGTGTGTGTGTATGTGTGTGTGTGTGTGTGTGTGTGTGTGTGTGTGTGTGTGTGTGTGTGTGTGTGTGTGTATTGATTAGATTTTAGTAAGTGTAACGTTGGCTTAGCCACGTGAGCTTGACCTTTAACCTATTGTTCTAAACACAGCAAGTTTATTCATTGGCTAACCCACAACCCTTACACCACGTTTAGATAAAAGTGGATGAAGACGTAGTTATTCTGTTCACACACACACACACACACACACACACACACACACACACACACACACACACACACACACACACACACACACACACACACACACACACACACACACACCAGTTTTCTGTTCACGAGCGGCAGTTTAATGCAAAAGAAGAAATGTCGGGGAAACTATCATATTGTTCCCTATTTTTTTTTTTTCCCGCCTCTATTTCGTTATCTGCTCTTGCATCGCTTCTGTCTGTCCGCACAGTGTACCCTCAAGCAGGCTCCGATGTTGACTCCCACGGAGCAGAGAAGGAAGAGGAGGAGGAGGAAGAGGAGCAGGAAGCGGGGAGAAAAAGAGGAAAAGAAAAAAAAGGAAAATGATGATGACGAGGAGGAAGAGGAAGAGAAGGATTCATGATGGTAGTGGTGGTGATGATGCGCAGGCAGAGTACAATATTCTCGACTTCCCTCTGTACTTTCCTCTTAGGTACGTTTAATCTTGCTCTAATAATAATAATAATAATAATAATAATAATAATAGTGCATGCTTCTGCGTTACATTTGTTTACCAGTCGAGCGAGACCTCATGTAAGGCCCAGTGTGTCTGTCGCGCTAAGGGCCGACCATTTTGTCATCTAAGTTTGTGAATGCGGAATGGGGGGAAAAAAAAAAGTGGAAATTGATAAGAGAAGGAAATAGAGTTTGAGATAGAAAGGGGAACCAAGTGAATGTTTAATAAAGATCTCGTAAGCTGAAGATATATTAGGTAAATGATTAAATATGTAGGTAAAAGTAGAAACCATATTAGTGCAAAATGGGTCTTGCAGTAATAATTAAATTAATAAGTAATTACGTAAAATAAATAGGAAAATAATGAATTATTTAGTTCGTTCATTAACTGCTTTGGCTCACTCTGATTACCTTTTTTCCTTTAGCACTATTTTCCCCCTCTCCATACGATTTTTTAAAAGGGATTTTTTTGAAGTTGAAAAATTATTGAACGATGCCCCAACACTTCCCAGTTCGAAAAGTCAGCGATACTAACCACGGCCACCGCTGCAGTTGGCATTATATTGCGACTGGGAGAGCCTTCATCCAGGGTGCACACCCCCACCACGTTTAGGGTCATCGTCAGTGCCTGTGGGAGATGTAAATGAACGGAGTTGGTTTATTAAAAATATTACTTGGTTCCGTACATAATCCAAAATGTGAAATTATTTTCTCTATTCTTATGTTAAATTACGACGAATCCATCTATTTCAGGCAGAAGCAAGGTAATTAATAGCTTTAATCGGATAACATATTTTTAAAATCTTCTAGACATTAACAGATGATTTTAGTCAGCTTAGGACAGACTTGTGGTAGTGAAGCAGTTAGTGAATAACGTATTTATTCCCTCCAGTTCTTAAAGTGTGTGTCAGTGTAAATAAAATTGCCACATCGCACCAAGGAAAAAAAATCTGACCGAAAGGGTTAGTTTAACTGAAAGATCGATGTGAAGAAAAACGGTAAATTTTTTCTCACTTTTCACCAGAAAAATAAATCAGGGGAGCTTCAATTTTATATCAGGGGGGACTTAAAAAATGGTAAATTATTTCATATATAAAAAAAAAAGCGGCAAGTCCATAATTTTTGCTTCTTTTTTTTTTTTCTCTCTCTCTCTGGTGGAATAATAAGTTACGTGCTAATGAGAAAATACAGTTCATTATTAATGCGAAATTGCGTGCAGCCGACTTGCAACAGGGCGCCTTTAAATCAGTGTCGGGGGGAAACGGGGGGCGAATTTTTAACTGACGTATTGTTCACGGTTCGCCGAGGATGATGTGTGTGTCGGAGTCTCTCTTGACGGACTGCCATCATAGGTTAGGGGAGGTTTGGTTGGTGGATAAGTAAGGGACGTGAGGTGAGGTGAGGTTATTAGGTTAGGTTATGTGTGGTATGGTTAATTTAGGTTGTGTCTGGTTAGGTTACATTTGACTAGGTTTGGTTTGGTAAGGTTAAGTGTAGTTTGATTAGGTTTGGTTTGGTTAGGTTACGTTTCGTTAGGTTAATTGATATATTTTGTTGTTCAGTTTGTTTTATTATAATTTGACTTCTTCTGGCCGATGCCGTAACTTTTTTTTTTCTAATTCTTATATTCACCAGTCAGATATAATAGCTTAAGGGAGACGTGTTGGAACAGGAGATAAATAGATATTGCCTTCATTACCACGTGAAAATCAAAAGTCCCTCCTGACGAATAAAATTGTCTGTGAAAAATAAAAAGGAATGTCATCATAATGAAGGAGTTAAATGCACAGGATTTTGTGATGGAGTAAGAGAGGGAATGAATGATAGTTTGATGTAAGTATTGATCGAGCTGGCTGTGTGAGGTGTGTATGTATGCATGAATGTCAAAGGTTTGACACTACCGGTATTTATTTTACTTGATATTCAACGGATTGACTTTGTTTGATAGGTGCATGTGAAATGCATCTAAAAATGAAATATAAATATACTGATATATATATATATATATATATATATATATATATATATATATATATATATATTGGTTGGAGAGACACACATTACACACGTGTGTGCAAATGTCTTTTACACTTCTAGCCGGGAATAAGAAATAAAAACATTTGTGCACACGCGAGTAATGTGTATCTGTCCAGCATATAAAGACGCTCGTGTGCTGGCTGGGATAGATTAAAACTGCTCTGTCGCTTGCCGAGTTGCGTGGGGCTAAGCAAAAATCCTGATGTGTTGAGACAGAAATATATCCACCCATAATGGATTTACCTGGTTCGTCATAGAATTCAGGTGGCTTGTTTGTATCACGCCATGATGTAGTGGTAACAGTGCTTGACTTTCATCTAGAAGTCCCGGGTTCGATTCCCGGCTAAGAGAGTAATTATATATATATACTGTATATATATATATATATATATATATATATATAGATATATATATATATATAGATATGCGGTAGGACACAGACTGCAAAGCTTGAATAATGTGTGAAATATTTCAGTGGGCATGCTGTTGAAATCCTGTCACTCATATATTTTCTCATTCCCTAGTGTCGTGCCTCACTCCATGCGTAGGTGGGAGTGTTAAGTCAGTGCTGATGATGATGATAATAATTGACTGACTGAATGACTGACTGACTAAAAGAACTGAAGAGGTGGCAGCTCAAGACACAGAAGAGGGTGTGTTCAATAACATACGAAGTATAAAAGGGATTAAGGAGACACAGACTACTCGGGTAATACTAAGCTGAGATACAGGGGGAAGGCGGGGGTCGAGTGGCAAGAAAAGTAGCCTTGTGTTCGAAAGGACGCAAGTTCGATCACAGAATGGAGCAGGGAACAGCCTGATGATAACAAATTTTGTTAAAACAGACATTACTAATCCGTCACAAAAGCCACAAACTTGTCAAAAAAAAGAAAAAGAAAATAATATCATGACCAGTTCAGTAGTCGAGAATGAGATATATTCCCATAATAAGTCAAAGTGGTGGCATGTGAAGGTGTGTGGTACGTAAGAGGACTACTTTGCCTTAGGGATCGGGATGTTAAGTTTTTGCCCAGGGTTGGACACACACACACACACACACACACACACACACACACACACACACACACACACACACACACAAGATGATAAATACATTTGGAAAAAGTGCGAAGGAACACATGCAGGATTGGAAAAGGTGACATGGAAATCGACATATTATTAAGGGGATTGTTCACCTACATTCCTACAGAGAGAGAGAGAGAGAGAGAGAGAGAGAGAGAGAGAGAGAGGGCTATAGTAATCTTTAAACTCGCTTCATAAATCTTTCAGTCGACATTCAGTGAGCGAAGTCTTCCATTTGGGAACACTCACTCACTGTCTCATGTGTGGGAATTCCAGTCAGATTCGCCCCTGTTTCTTTTCACTTCGTCTTTTTAACTCGTTCAGTCCGGTAAAGTCATGCATATTTCTCTCTCTCTCTCTCTCTCTCTCTCTCTCTCTCTCTCTCTCGCAACAAAATCGTCTGGTGGCAACAAGAATAAAAAATCATGAGTCCTCGGGTTGAAGGTGATAAAGGTTGTATTCTAAGTGGCTTCGAGTTTTCCCAGCACGTGTTTCTGAGCGATTTATTTTGCACATGGCCTCTCAGCATCCTATTTTAATTCACTGATGCAAACAAGAGAATGACGAGGTAAAATATGCAAAATAAATCGCTAAAGGAAAGGAGGTACGGCATTCCTGCATCACTTAGAATGTGTGTGTGTGTTTTTTTTTTATTAGAACAGAATAAAAGGCTGTTGAGTCGTGAGTTTGTTTTGTGAGTGAGTAAAGACAAAGTTGTTTTTAGTTAGGTTTAGTTACGTTGCAGATTGTACCTTAACATTCACGGTGATATAATTATACACTTAAGCACACACACACACACACACACACACACACACACACACACAGACACACACACACACACACACACACACACACACACACACACACACACACACACACACACACACACACACACACACTTAAAAAATAGGAATTGCTGCTGGGTTTTACATTTTTAAATACGAGAAAAGGCTTTGAAATTCTGTATTGTACTGAATATCCTGTTACAATAAGCGTATATATGTGAATCCTTTCTTTTTTTCCTCATATCCAGTGACGATGACTCTTTACTCTTAATGCTGCCAGGTGAATTTATTTAGCTTGGAAGGGCCTAGTAGTAGTGGTGGTAGTAGTAGTAGTAGTAGTGTAGTAGTGGTGCTCCAAGCCAATCTGAAGCGTAAACCTGGTGGACTGCAGACTTAAACTGATCTTGTGCAGTTCACTATCCTTCTTTTTGGGGGGATAGGGAAGTAATTTATGGATGTTCGTATAACCAGGTAGTTGAGTCACCTGGCTATATCGGTGCCACCACATGAAGGCGTCCCTCTCCAGCACTTGAGCCCCCTAGTAGTGATGGGATAGGCGATGGCTGTGTCGAACCCCAGTTGTTAGTAAAAATTCTCGTACAGTGAATAAAGCTGTGTGGAAATAATGAACCAGAAAGCACACGGAGAGCGCATACTTCCGCCAGTGCCGGATCCGGATCCGCCTCATAATTTAATCAATTCTTTCTTGGCCCATGTCCCACCTTTCCACTTTATTTCAATGAAATTCATTGAGAACTTATATTGTGCAGGATACATAGAATCCGGATCCGTATCTGTCCCCAAATTTAATCAATTCTTTCTTGGCCCGTTGACCACGCTTCCACAAAATTTCATTGAAATTCTTTGAGGACATTTGAAGATATCGTGTGGACTAATTAATAGGCAAACATAGGTGAATACATAACCTCCTCCAGCTTCGTTGGCGGAGGTAATAACAAGCCATCGGAGTGAAGTGATTTGCATCTTCACTCTAATGACGTTTTATTTCCTTCTTGCTTCCGCCTGATCTTACTCATGTTTATAAGAGATTTTTCGAGCTGAGGAGGTTAGTTACACTGTCGCTTTCGCTGATCCTTTAACTACAAAAAGTTTCTTGTGATGAGTAAAATCGTCTTCAGGTAGGGTAAGGAAAGAAGGTAGTGCAGAGTCTCCCCTCGTCGCTTGTTCTTCACACACACACACACACACACACACACACACACACACACACACACACACACACACACACACACACACACACACACACGTATCTGTAGTTCCTCCCGCAAAAAAAAAAAAAAAAAAAAATCTTACTCTACGACATAAACTCGATCGTAACAATAATAATCCCTCTCCACTTCGTACAGGACCCATATAACGCGAGTTCATAATACACAACAAATCTCTCCCTCCCCCATATCAGGCGTGTACAGTACAAGCCGACCTCTGTAATACAAACCTTACAGGAAAACACGTAAATACGTTCGCCTTTCCTGCCCCTGTTTCATCTCTGGTTTCTTAGACACTCATTTTGACGTACTGAGATGTATGTTAATTATTTGTGGGTGAAATTTACTCTCGTCCACCACGTCTCTGGCAAGTATCTGTTAATCCAGCAGTGAGGAAGAGGCAGGGGAGACGAACGGACTTGGTACCGTACATACATTATTCATTTCCCTGTATCTTCATTTCTCCTTGTGTTTCCTCGTTTCTCCATTCGTTTCCTCATTTCCTCACGTCCCCATTTGTGTTTCCTCAGATCCTCACTTCCTCGGTCATGTATTTCTTTACTTCCCTATTTATCTGTTTTCCTCACTTTCTCGCTTCCCCATTTATCTTTTTTTTTCAGCTCCTCATTTCCCCATTTATCAGTTTCATCTGCTTCTCACTACCATTTATCTTTGTTTCCTCCATTCCTAGCCTCCCCATTTATCCACAAACGTCAGCAATTTCTCTATCGCTCAATATCCCAATTCCTCATTACAAGTTCCCCATTTTCTCCTCCTCTCGATTCCTCAGTTTTAAATTTCCTCATTATCCCAATTCCCCATTTTCCACTCCCCCATTTCAAGTTCTCCAGTTCCCAGTTTCTCATTTTCCTACCCCTCAGATTCGACATTTACCCATTTCCGAATTTCAAGATCAACCCTATTTGCCCATTAATCCATTTCCCCATTTCCAGGTTTGAGATTTCCACATGTTTTCACCCCATATATATACCCATTTCCCCATTTCCAAATACTAATTCATTTCCCCCCATGTTAAATTTCCATGTTATTGCCCTATTTACCTTTTCCAATTCCCTATTTCCTGACATTCGCATTTCCCCATTTTTTCATATCACGTTACCCCATTTTTGACGTTTCCCATTACCCTCATTCCCATTTTCACATTATTTCCTAGTTTACCATATTCCCAACCTCCCATTTCCCTTATATTCCCATTTCCTCATTCTCCCCATTTCCTCGTCCTCTCTGTTTCCTCATACTTCCCATTTTCTTGTCCTCCCCATTTCCTCCTCCTCCCCATTTCCTCCTCCTCCCCATTTCCTCCTCCACTTCGTCATACTTCTCATTTCCCAAACCTCCCCTCTTCATCCTCCCCATTATTGCATCGCTTCCATATCCTCATCCTCCCCATTTCCTCATCCTCCAGTTTTCTTATTCTCCCCATTCCCTCATCCTCCCCATTTCATCATTCTCCCCATTTAATCATCCTCCCCATTTAATCATCCTCACCATTTCCTCATTGTCCTCATTTCCTTATTCTCCCCATTTCCTCATTCTCCCCATTTCACTAACCAGTATTCATGCCTCACTGGTTTATCCCTTAATTCTTTTTTTATCATCTCTCGTCGGTACTGATGCAAAGCGTATGGAAATGAGAGAGAGAGAGGGAGAGAGAGAGAGAGAGAGTCAATCAGTGGCTTGCATAAGAGATTTCCTTTGCCCGTTAGCTACTTTCAAAATTTCTTGAGAGAGAGAGAGAGAGAGAGAGAGAGAGAGAGAGTTTTGTTCACCCTTTCCTGCCTCCTGTCTTTCATTCATTCACTTCCATCATCCATTCTGTCCTTCCCTCCTTCTTTCATTTCCGTATGTACTTTCCTCTCTCCCATCCTTCGTTCCTTCCGTCCCGTCTGTGTCTTCTTCTCTTATTCTTTCCTTCCTTACCCTTTTGGTCCTCTTCTTTCCTTCCTTCTTGACTTCCTTCCTTTGTTTCATCCTCCATTTCTTCATTCCTTCATTTTTATACTTCCCTTTCTCCTCTCCTTCCTTGGTTCTCTCCCTCCTTCCTGTCCTTCCATCCTGTCCGGCCTTCCATCTATCACCTCGTCCGTCTCATCCATCCTTCCTTCTTTCCTCTCTTCTTCCTTTTTTCTTTCCATCCGTTCTTATTTCCTTCCTTCCTTCCATCCATTATTTCTTCCTCTCTCTCTTTTCTCCCCTCCCTACTTTTTCATCTTTTTTCACTTCAATTCCCTGATTATATTCTCCTTTCCTCCTTCCTTCCTTCTTACCTCCTTCTTTCGTTCGTTCGTTCGTTCGTTCCTTCGTTCCTTCCTTCCTTCCCTCCTTCCTTCCTTCCTTCCTTCCTTCCTTCCTCCCTCCCTCCCTCCCACTTTTTCTCCTGCCCGCTTATTCCTCCATCCATCCTTCTTTTCTCATCCCTTCCTTCATTCCTTCTTCCCTTCCTTCTTTCCTCCTTCCCTCCTTCCTTCCTCCTTCCCTCCTTCCTTCTCTTCAAGACACGCTATTTCTCTCATTACCATACCAAGGACCCAGACATGATTACCGCTCTCTCTCTCTCTCTCTCTCTCTCTCTCTCTCTCTCTCTCTCTCTCACACACACACACACACACACACACAAACACACACACACACACACACACACACACACACACACACACACACACACACACACACACACACACACATCATTCTTTGTTACCACCTTTCCCTTCCCTCTCTCTCTTGTATTGCCACCTCTGTCACGTTTCTTTCTCTCACTTCTTTCTCTCACATCTCTTTCTCTCATTCTTTCTCCCTCACTTTTCCCTCACTTTCTCTACTTCTCGCACCTGCTCTCCCTCGCCTCTTTTTTTTTTCTTTTTCTCTCTCTCTCTCTCAGTCTCTCACCTTCTCGCTTTTTCTCAACTCCTCTCCCTTGCCTCTTTCTCTCACCTCTTTTACCTCGTTTCTTTCTCTCACCTCGATTTCCTTGCCAACCCCCCCTTCTCTCTCTCTCTCTCTCTCTCTCCTTTCTTTCTTTTCTGTGTCACTTTTCTTCAGTTCGTCTTAATTTCTTCTTCTTGCTGTTCTGTCTGAGGCATCTTTTGTCTTTGTCTTTTTTTTGTGCCACTTGTTTGTGTTCCCTCATCTTTTATTTGTTCTCATTCTTTCTCCTTTGCTTTCTTTATCTCTCTCTCTCTCTCTCTCTCTCTCTCTCTCTCTCTCTCTCTCTCTCTCTCTCTCTCTCTCTCTCCACATGTCCTCATTTTCATCTTTTTTTTTTTTTCACTATCTCTTCTCCCTTTACTCTTTTCTTCTTCTTGATTCATTTCCTCCCTATTTTTTCTGTTACCCTCCTTTCCAACTTTTCTTCCCCTCCTTTCCTTTCTCGTACTTATCATTCCCTCCTCTTGTTCCTTCTTCCTCCTTCCTTCCTCTTTTTACTTCTATTTTATTCGTTTCCTTCATCTTCCTTGTCCTCTTTCCCTTGTTTATCAGTTCTTTTTGCCTTCACTCCTACTTCTTTTAGCGTCGTCCGTCTCTCCTCTCCTTCCCCCGTCCCTTCTTTCCATTCCTTCCCTCCATCCTTTCCTCCTTTCCTCCTTCTTTCCTTCCACTTCGTTCATTCATTCATGGAGTAATTCCTTTGTTCCTTTCTTCAGTCATTCCTTCATATGTTCCTTAATTTTATCTTTCCTTTATTTCCTTCCTTTCTTCCTTCCTTATTTCCTTCCTTTCATCCTTCCATCGTTCCTTCCATCCTTCACTTTTCACCTCTTCCAATCTCTCCCACTTTTTTTTTTTTTTTTTTTTATAATTTCTCCCTCTGTTTTTTTTTTTCCAACTCACATTTCCCTCTTCGTTATCCCCTCTTTCCTATTTTTTTCCTTTCTCATCTCCTTCACTTCGTCACTTAATTTAACTTTCCCTCTCCCAATTTTTCCACCTGTTGAATCGGCAGGTACTAAAAAACCTTGGAAAAATATAAGGACTTGTTTTCATAAGGGATTTTCATAACATCTCTCCACTCAATTGTCCCACCATATCCCCGTCCCTCTTTTCCTCCACTTTTCTCCCCTATCCTTCCAGTGTTCTCTCCCTCCTCTCCACTTTTTTCCCTCCACCCCCTCCACTTTTTTTCCCCTCCATCCCTCCACTTTCACCTCCCTTCTCTCCCGGTGCATCCAAACGAAAGTAAATTACCTCTTTTCCCATCCCTACATTTCCCTCTTCTCTTACTCCATTGTTTTTTTTCCTCCTCCATTACCCTTTCTCTCCTTTTCTTCATTTTATCCCTCCTTCCCCCCACTTCATCCCTCCTTCCCCCCACTTCATCCCTCCTTCCCTCCACTTTTTCCCTTCCACCCCCTCCCGTGCCTCCGATCCCAGTCCTATTATTCCTACCTTCTGTTGACGTCATCCTTCTCTCTCTCTCTCTCTCTCTCTCTCTCTCTCTCTCTCTCTCCAGTTCCTACGTTTCTCCCTTTTTCTCTATCCTTTGAGTTTTTCCTCCTCCACTTCCCTATCCCTAAAGCCCTCCACTCTTCCCTCTATCCCCCCACTTTTTCCCTCCATCCCTCCATTTTTTCCCTCCCCTTCCCTCCATTTTTTCCCTCCCCTTCCCTCCATTTTTCCCCTCCATCCCTCCACTTTTCCCCTCCATCCCTCCACTTTTCCTCTCCATCCCTCCACTTTTCCCTTCCATCCCTCCGGTTTTCCCCTCCATCCCTCCGGTTTCCCCTTCATCCCTCCACTTTTCCCCTCCATCCTTCCACTTTTTCCCTCCATCCCTCCACTTTTCCCCTCCATCCCTCCACTTTTCCCCTCCATCCCTCCGGTTTTCCCTCTATCCCTCCACTTTTCCCCTCCATCCCTCCACTTTTCTCCTCCATCCCTCCACTTTTCCCCTCCATCCCTCCGGTTTTCCCCTCCATCCCTCCGGTTTTCCCTCCATCCCTCCACTTTTCCCCTCCATCCCTCCGGTTTTTCCCTCTATCCCTCCGATTTTTCCCTCAACCTCCCCTCAGGGCCGATGATCCAAAAATCCTGTTTTCACCAAATCCCCCCCCCCCTCTCTCTCTCTTTCTCTCTCTCTCTCTCTCTCTCTCTCTCTCTCTTTCTCTCTCTCTCTCTCTCTCTCTCTCTCTCTCTCTCTCTCTCTCTCTCTCTCATTCAAAGCCTGTTATCTCCACTCCCTTTTGACGTCTGCCTTTTCCCGGAATTGTTTATGCGTTGTCGGACCCCTAGCGGCCAAAACAGAAACTACTGACGATTCTTTGCTTACAGTTTTCATTATCAAGGCTCAGGATTTCGGCTTATTTTTATCACTAATTCTTCTTCATTTATCTCCAGTTTCTCATTTTCAGGCTTGTGCGTGTGGGGGGAGGGGGAGGTGTGGATCTGGGTGTGTGTGGGTGTGGGTGTGGGTAGGATGTGTGCGTGCGCGTGCGTGCGTGTGCATGCGTTATTCATTTTACATTGTTAGGAGGTTTTATTGAGCTTTTCATTTTTTTGTTTTTCATTTTAATCAGCTTAGTAGAGAATGATTTTTTTTTTTTCACCATTTTCATTGCAGGAATTGTATTTGGATAATATACTGACGGGGAAATATTAGCTCGTAGGTCACCATTTTTTTTTTTCATGAGTTGGCTTTTGGCTCTGTGGTTTTTCAGGAAATGTATTATTTCCTCCGGAGCTCTCGTTAATTCGACCAGCTTACGTCTATATTCGGACATTCCCTTCAGTAACAGAAATATTGGAAGGAAAATCCGATTTGTGCTGTATAAAATTTCCCTTCCTCCCTCCCTCCCTCTCTCTGTGCCCCTCTTTCCCCACCCTTGCTATTTATCCTTTCCTCCCTCTTTCCCTTTCACCTCCCCCCTTCCCTCCCTCTTTCCCTCTCACCTCCCTTTCCTCCCCTTTCCCTCTCGCGTCCTCCCTTTCCTCCCTCTCTTATTGTCCTCTTTCCTTCTTGCCTTTCCTCGCTCCCTCCTTTTCCCTCCTCCTCGCCATCTCACTCTCCCACTCTCCTCCCTTTCCTCCATCCCTGCCACCCTCTCACCAAATCCCCTTCCTATCTCCCTTCCTCCTCTCCTCTCCCACTCCTCTCCCACCCTCCCTTCCTTCTCCTCACCTAGCCTTCTCCCTTCCTATCACTGTCCTTCTCCCCCCCCCTCTCCAACCCTCCCTCTCTCCATCCCTACCTCCATCCTACTCTTCCAATCTCCTTCCTTCCATCCCTGTCTCCGTACTACTTTCCCTCTCTCTCTCTCTCTCTCTCTCTCTCTCTCTCTCTCTCTCTCTCTCTCTCTCTCGTAAATGATGCACGGGCCGAGGGAATAGCAACCCGATACCTTCTTTGATCTTTGACCGTAAAAGAAAAGAAAAAGAAAAAGAAAAGGTGTTCCGTAGCATGTAACGCGCTTGTAACAGGAGCGATGTTGTCAGTTTTTAGCAGAGGGTCTCATGCAAGTGGGCACTGTTGTATTCGGATGTGTGCGTGCGTGTGTGTGTGTGTGTGTGTGTGTGTGTGTGTGTGTGTGTGTGTGTGTGTGTGTGTGTGAGAGAGAGAGAGAGAGAGAGAGAGAGAGAGAGAGAGAGAGAGCCTACCTTATAAAAATCCCTCCTGTGCCATCTTAATCCTACTTTAAAATCAAGAAATAAATGAGATTCTTCGCCTTCAAGAAATTAAGAACCAAGACCTTAAGTGGGACCATGAGGTGGGATTCTCAAACAAATTTACTGTTAATTCCCCTTCGTAATTTAGATATGTTTTTACAAGGAAGGACTAGGCAAGAGAAGATTTTTAGACCCCCCCTTCCTTGATCTTCCTGCAGAAAACTATAATAATCTGGAGTTATTTTCGCCTAAGATTTATGAAGTTGGAATAAGGGGCAGGGGAAGATTCGACAGCCTCCTTGTCCTTCCTGCAGTTCAAAGCGTGAGTTTCGACAGGGAAATGATCGGAAGTGAGTCTGTTTATCTGTCCTGTGTCTCCTTTCTTTTCTTTTCCCCCCCTTTTTTTTACACGGGTAGGGAAAATGTGGTCACGCTTCGACACTAGCAAACACAAAATAAGACATAATTGTAATGAGAGAGTTACAAATAAAGAAACAGTAATAGTAACAAAATAATAATAATAATAATTAATAATAATAATAATAATAATAATAATAACTAATAATAAAGCAAAGTATAATATCACTAAAGGTTAACTACCGGTCCCTCAAAATCGCTTTCATTTCCAATATAATTCCCTTTCCCATATACTCCATCCTGTATCACTGTGGTTTATATTGATCCTTCGCAGAACATGGAGGGCGACAAAGAGGATTGGACATCGACCTTTTTTTTTTTTTTCCTTTTTTTTTTACGTTGGCATTGGGTTACATTTCGCAATATTGAATCCATGTCTACGATTACCATTTTTTTTTTATCCCATCAGATCGGTGACGTAATATTGTACCTTATTCTTGTTGCCTTCAGATGATTATTTTTATTCAGCTAACTACGGAGCTGTGGCAGTGCACGGGTTCGAAAAATCATCTCCAGAGCTGAGTGAAATCGTCTGGCGTCAGCAGTAATAGGAGATATATATAAAATGTTGCTAAAAGTATAAGGGTTCATTCAAGGTACAACCAGACGATTTTATTCAGGTTAGGAAGGATCTCCAGTGATAAAAGGGTTGACTAAGGCTGTATTTAACCCCACCAGTGTCAGAATTCTACGTGAAGTTATAATGTCTGGATAAGAGTACAATCAGTTCAACCCAAGTGCGTCTTTTAATTTTTTCTACCTGCGGACGATTTATTTCACCCAAGAGATTTTTTTTTCCAGCTTGAGGAAGTATATAGAGCCTTCATTAATCCCCTCAGTACGAGATTTTTTTCCTCAGTTGAACATTTTCTTTTTGAGGTGACTGTGGTAAACTTAGGTAACGTGTTCTCTTAGCAGAGGAATTTAGAAAGGAAATAAGAAATGGGAAAATAGGAATCAACATTGCTTTCATTTCCGTCATTTCCGTCAGTGTACTTTGCATCATTATTTTCACCACTGTTATCACCATCTTTTTTGTCATCA
>NC_136996.1:28695657-28823157 GCF_032717465.1 Coenobita brevimanus
GAGATGAGGAAGATGAATGGAAGAGGAGGTAGGTGAACGGAGAGGGAAGGAAGAGGAGGAAAGAAGAATATAAGAGGCAGGGATGGGAACGAGGAGGAAGATAAAGGGAGCAAGAAGGAAGAGGGTGGGAAGGGTTAAGAAAAAAGCGAGAGGAAGATGAGGGAGATAAGGGGAAGAAGAAGGAAGAATGAGCTAGAAGAGGGAGAGGGAGGGAGAGAGGATAGTACATCGATGCACTTCTATACTTACACCCTCATGCACATCACCAACGATACACACACACACACACACACACACACACACACACACAACTTCCCTCACCCGCCCACACTCTTGGAACCCCCCACACACCCTCCACACACCCACAACCCCCTCCACACACCCACAACCCCCTCCACACACCCACAAGCCCCTCCACACACCCACAACCCGATCCACACACCCACAAGCCCCTCCACACACCCACAACCCCATCCACACACCCACAACCCCATCCAAACACTCTCAACCCCCTCCACACACCCTCCACACAACCACAACCCCCTCCACACACACACACTCACAACTCCCTCCACACACTCACAACCCCCTCCACACACCCCTCCACACACCCTCCACATACCATCCACACACCCTCCTCATACCCTCCACACATCCTCCGCACACTCCACACACACCCACAACCCTCACCCTACACCCCTACACCCTCCACATACCATCACACTCTCCACATCACCCACTCTACACACACCTGCAAGCACACACTCAAACAGCCAAGCACCCAGTCATTTCGCGCTGGCAATGACTTCCCCAATGACCAATCACAATGGTCCGGATAATGCTCGCTCCGGTGGTACAGCCAAGAAGACCTGAATGCCCCCCCCCCCAATCGCTCATCTCTGCCCCCCCTCCTCCACACACACCCTCTTCCTCCTTGCTTACCCCTCTCTCCATGGTCCCTTCTCCCATCCCCATTGCTCCCTACTCCCCCCCCCATCGCCCCTCCTGCTCCCTCCCCATCACTCCTTTCCCTCCCCCACCTCCCCCCCTACCTCTTTGCTGGTCCCACTCCCCACGTTCCCCTCCCCCCCTCCCCACGCCCCTGACCTCTTCATGCTCGTCCGACCCGGGTTATTGGACGTTGGGGAATTGAGTGCAGTGGAACTCGCCTGGGGAATGACTTGCTTTGGGGATTTAACTGGTAGGGAATTGACTGTTAGGGAAATTGAGTGGCTGGAAAATAATTTGCCTCTGGGATTTGACTCTTAGTGAATTAATTGGTCGGGATATTAAGTGATTGGGAAATAAGTTGCATGGGGGTTATGAATGTTTAGTAAATAGGTGGTCGGGAAACTAAGTGGTTGGGGATTGAGTTGCTCTGAAGATCTGACTGGCTGGGAATTGACTTTTGGGAGAGTTGAGTGGTTAGGGAATAATCTGTGTTGGGAAATTATCACTAATTCTCCTTCTTCTATGATTAACCAGACAATCCCGAATAATTCCCGCTCCAGTGGTCAGACAAAAATGAATAATTCCCTCTCATTTCCCCTCTCTTCCCCTCTGATGCACCCCCCTCAACCTTCCCCTTGCCCCACCCGTCCCCTTTTTCCTGTTCCCCTCTCCTCCTTTCTACCTTTCAACAAATCCACCTTCTTCCTCCTCTTCGTGCCACCTCCACCTCCCCTGTTCCTGTGCCTCGCCCTCTTCCCTCATTCCCACTCCTATGCTATCTTATCCCAAACCCCTTTCTTTTCTGCTTCCCCCCTCTCCGTCTTATCATACCCTTTCCTTTCTACCTTTCCTGCCACTTTCCCCTCCTCCTCCTCCTTCTCCTCTAATCCCTTCCCTCTTCCTTACCCTCTTTCCTCTCTCTCTCATTCCCTCCCTCCTCTGTTACTTTCCTCTCTTTTTCCTCCTCTTCTTTTCCCTCCTCTTCTTTTCCCTCCTGCTCCCTTCTCCCTCGCCCCCTCCCTCCCCGTTTCCCACTTCCCCGGTCTAGGTTATCGGGCATTGGGGAATTGAATGCCTTGGGGAACTGACTTGTGTGTGACTTGATAAACTTGAAATTATCTGTTCTTGGAAATTGTTTGCGGTAGGGAATTGAATATTATACCCACATTCTATCGTGATCCTAATTCTCTTTCCCACTTTGTTTCGTACACCTTAACTTGGCGGAGATTTTCGTACATTCCCTTCCTATTTCTCGTTGCTCAGAGACAGACGAAGACATTGCTATGGCTCTGCGTCCTTTCCATAGCACTTCTCTGCTACTAATACGGTTTTTTTAGTGCTCAGTCGCAGAATAAGACAATACTATAGCTCTGCGTCATTCCCATAGCATTTCTTCGCTACTAGTATTGTATTATTGTTACAGTTCATTGGCAGAATAAGACCGTACTACAGCCTTTTCATAGCACTTCTTCGTAACTAACATCATATTCTAATGTGCATCACTTGCTATAGCTCATTGGCAGACCGACAGTATTATGGCTTTAAATCCATCCCATAGCACTATTTCTTTGGTAGCAAGATATTCTAATGCTAATCTCTTTTTACAGTCCAGAATTTAAGGTGAAAAGGTGGCAATTTCAGACTAAGTAATAGTAATGTTTATCCCGCCTCACAGCTCAGAATTCAAGTTGGCAATTTTAGACCAAGTTAAAGTGGACAAGGTATAAACAGATGATATGGGAGGGAGAGAGAAGTAGGATGTGGAGAGCACGAGAAGTTTTAGAACTAATCAAAGCGTTTCGTGGAGAGCACGAAAGTTTTAGAACTAATCCAAAGCGTTTCTGGTCAAACAATTCTCCAGCCTTGTGTTTGGTTCCTATTCTGTATCGCTTCCATTGTGTGTACTAGTGGGAGAAATGATGATGATGATGATGGCGATAATGATGATGATGATGATGGCTATAATGATGATGATGATGATGATGATGATGATGATATACCTAAACTTAAGCACATACATAGATAGTGGGAAAGAGGCTGATGATAATGATGATGATGATGATGATGATGATAGTGGTGAGAGTGAAGGTGATGGTGATGATTTTGTGCCATATTATAAAAACACCCGCACTAAAGCCATCACACCAATCTAGAACCCGACAGGCCTTGCGTGTAGTAAGTATAAACGGGGGATGATAGTGCCAAAGTGGTGACAGAACGTGAAGGTGTGTGGCGTCTTCTGTTGCGTGTAGGATGACTGTTGGACCTCAGGGAACGGAGTGACTAATCTAAGTCCAAAGTCGGGTACACAGAGAAAAACAAAACCTGTGCTGTGAATCCTCGAAAGACCATAAACTTCTGAACTGTGAGAAAGGTATTAAAGGGGAGTCTAAAATAAAACACAGCAGCCGTCATCTCAGCGTTAACCTCTTCAATCCAGCCACCCCCTTTTAAAATCATACTTTTTGCCTCCAGACGATTTTATTCAAGGAGAGACTGTTCGAATGTGGGGGGGAGGGTACGGTATCTTCATTAATCCCATCAGTATCGTGGCGCTCTCTTGTGTTAATAGAATCGCCTGGAAATAGCAGGAATAAAATAAAATATTATAGAAGTGAACGGTGACTGAATTCCAAGCCCTTCGACGATAGGTCCGTCTTAAGCAGAATCAAATCATCAGGTGGTAGCAAGAACAGAACTTGAGATAAAGCGTTGTCGTGGTGAGGAGATTTACTGAACGGACTTAATCCATGCAGCTCGAGGACGTCATATTAGTTTCATTCTTTGCTAGCTACAGACGATTTTACTCAACTTAAGGGAGACGCTGCGAGTAAGCAGGTATAAGGTATAGCCTTCATTAATTCTTTCTCTACCAAAAGTGGTGCTTTCGAGGGGCCTACGCGTTTTAATGCAGTGAACCCTGGGTGGTGCAGGTGCGGCGTCCACCCGGGAGCTAAACCTCCTCATATTTTCACTGCACCTAGTTGGCGGGAAGGACCCTGGCCCTATCCTGGTGAGGCGCTGTCTACTACGAGGGGACCCAGGATACCTTCAAAGTGTAAATACTGTACTGAACTTGTAGGACAACCCCACAGAAGCAGTTTCTTACCTGTGCTCGACGGGTCTGCCTGGCCAGACACACCGGGGTTCAGTAGCAACAACAACACCAGGAAAATATACCTGGCAATGTAAAATCACCTGGTGGCAGCGAGATTAAACAACAGTACCACGACCAAGAGTTGAGGGGACCAACTCTGGGAAGGTGATCAGCCAAGGAATCAAACCCCGCCTGAAGGAAATAAGCTAACAGATATATAGAGGTAAGTGCCCGGGAGCGATTATGGCGGTAATTAGCCTACGAGGGAGGAGATTGATTGGCGGCGAGGGTATTATATGGGAGTAATTAGTGCAGAATATAAGTAGCTGGGAAACAGGTAGGCGTGACCGGGAATTTAGTGACTGGGAACTTAGAGAGTCGGAATTAAGTGGGAGTTTAGCGACTGGAAAATTAGTAACTGGGATTTGACTGGAAATTTATTTTTATGGAGTTTTATGACAAGGAATTTATTAACCAGGATTCAGTTTTGACTGAATGAACTCGGGGAACGAAAGCTGAAATAGAACACAAGATTTATTCCGACCGTGAGAGGGTTCATTAGAGGGACGGATCAGCCAGCGAATAGACTCCTGAAAGAAATCGAATAGACTCCTGAAACAAATCGTCCTGTGGTAGCAAGAATGAGGTACCGTAGGGCTAATTATCGTCTGGAAACTGTTATGAAGGAAATTGCCCAGGAGTTGATTAAATGGCAGCTTGGGAATTATCTGGGAGTAATTAGTGCGGCATATCATTACCTTGGAATCAGGTAGACGTGACGGGGAATTTAATGAGTGAGAATTTACTGCGTGGGAATTTAGTGCCTGGGAATTTAGCGCTTGGGAATTTTGTGCATAGGAATTTAGAACCTGGGAATTTAGTGCTCTGGAATTTTATATCAGGATATTAATGTTTTCGAATTATTACGTGGGAATTTAGCGACTGGGAAATAACTGTGTAATTAGTGTCTGGCCTCAAAAAAAAAAAAAAAACTGCGATGTATATTATGTGTGAATTATTGTCTAATAATTTGGTGCTCAGGAAATAATTAGCAGAAAAATAAATGTCATATAATATAGTGCCTGGAAAGTAACTGTGGAGGGACATTTAGGGCATTGAAAGAACAATCTGAACAACTACGATGCTTTGAAAATAACACTGGAAAAATGCCCGAAAAAATGACCTCGAAAAATAAGTGAGGAAAAAGATGGAATTTTATCTTTGAAAAAAAAGAAGAAAAAATTGTACAATGCTTCGAAAATAACTCGGGGAAAAATTGCCTGAAAAATGACAACGGAAAATAACACGCTGGGGAAAATGCCTGCCTGAAAAATGACTCTGGTAAAATAACGCTGTGGAAAAGACCTGAAAAAGACTCCGGAAAATAACACAGGGGAAAAGTGAAAATCTAACTCAAAAAAAAAAAAAAAGCATCTGAACTATTACAGTGCTTCAAAAACAACCGTGGGTAAAGGCCTGAAAAATGCCTCCGAAAACATAGCGCAAGAAAAAAAAAAAAATCTTGTGGGACTTGAGTGTGTGGGCGGTAATTGCGTAAGGAAAATGTCTTCCGGGAAAACAGTCTGAGAAAATGACAGTCAGGGAATACATATCTAAGAATTGCGCTTCTGAAAAATGACTGCTTGATAATTGACTCTCTTGGAAGTAACTCTAAGGGGAAATAACAGCTTGAAAATTGCTCCGGGGAAACGTCAAGAAATTATGAGCAATGTCGCGAATTTTAAGGCAGTGTCGGGAAATTTAGGGCAGTGTCGCGAAATTTAGGGCAGTGTTGCGAAATTTAAGGCAGTGTCGCGAAATTTAGGGCAGTGTTGTGAAATTTAAGGCAGTGTCGGGAAATTTAAGGCAGTGTCGGGAAATTTGAGGCAATGCTGCGAAATTTAGGGCAGTACCGGAAAATTACGGGCCATGTCGCAAAATTTTGTGCGGTGTTGCGAAATTTTGGGCAAGGTCAGGGAAATTAGGTCAGTGTCGCCAGATTTAGGGCAATGTCGCCAAATTTTAGGGCAATATCGCCAAATTTAGGGCAGTGTCGCCAAATTTAGGGCAATGTCCCCGCGAAACTTAGGTCAGTGTCGCCAAATTCAGGGTTTGCCGAAACATGGTGGAGACTTTATTGCTGTTTGGAAAGAGAGTGTTTTGGAAAATGAATGAATCTGACGAGGAGACAGGCCAAGTTTTGTTTCCGAAATTTAGATGCGTAGTTTGGTTGCCATAGGAGACTCGTAGTATTCCTTCCGTGGCGATTTATTCCATGTTTTCGTTGGAATGGGGGATTTCATGGCACTCCTTTCTTGGCGATTTATTCCGTATTTAAAGACTTCTTGGCACTTCTTCCCTGGCGATTTATTCCGTATGTTAGACTAATATATTAGTGCCGCCGCGCGAAGGCTCCCCTCTCTAGAGCGGAAAAAGAGGTAATGATAAAGGTGGCAGGTGTAGTGGTAATTGTGGTAGGAAGTTTAAAGATAGTGGTATGTATGGTAGGAAGAGTCTTATTTGTGTGATGGAAATGGCAAAGACTATCATAATGTGGTAGGAATAGTGGTAGTTGAGGCAGGAATTGTAGTTATGTTATAGCTCGGGCAGGGAATGTACAGATGCAGTAATTGTGGTAGGAACAGTTGCAGTTGTGGTAGGAATTGTGGTAGGTGATGTGGCTTTCATTTCCCAGCAGGTGCATGTACTTTGAACTGGAGGCAAGTTTGTTATGAATAAAAGCATGCATAGGTAATACATTACATGCAGTGAGGTGATTGGGGAGAGAGAGAGAGAGAGAGAGAGAGAGAGAGAGAGAGAGAGAGAGAGAGAGAGAGAGAGAGAGAGAGAGAGAGGATTAAAAGACGGTGAAAACTGATCTGAGAATGGGTGAATGGGAAAGAGAACAGAAAAGAGAGGAACAGTGAGAAATAGGAACAGGATAGAGGGTAAGAGAGAAGGAAATGGCTTAAAAAAGAGGATATGTGGAAATAGACGAGAGAGAGAGAGAGAGAGAGAAGAAGCGGAAGTTAGAGAGAAAGACTGCAAGCGGCAAGCGTTTTGTGAGTGTGTGGATTTATAGCTACCCGGTAAATGGAAGTGTGAAAATGAAAGAGACAGAGCCTGTGGAAACTAAGTGAACGAGAGAAAGAGAGAAAATATGTATAGGAGGGAGACATGAAAGAGAGAGAGAGAGAGAGTAAAAATGAAAGCGAGAATGTAAGAGTACCATGTGAGCAAGAGAGGGAGTTAATTCCTGAAAAGAGAGAAAATGAAAGCAAGAGGACGAGAGCCATAAATTGCCAGACAATTAAGGGCTTCGTAAATGAGCCCGGGAATTTTAATGAGCTAATGAGAGAATTGCAGTTAATGTATAGTGTGTGAGAGAAATTATATAGAAATGTGTGTGTGTGTGTGTGTGTGTGTGTGTGTGTGTGTGTGTTTAGAGAGAGAGAGAGAGAGAGGGAGGGAGAAATATGAAATCGAGATTGGGCGTGAAATGGTAACAGAATTCCAAATAAGCTTTCTAGGCAAGAGAACATTCCTGAACTTCGATATACACTTTTCAGTAACGTATAATATCGAAATGTATTTTAACTGTGTAATATCATAGCAATAAGCATAGTTACAATGTCTGTTGTAACGTCTGCCTAGAAAGAGAGAAAAAAATGTATAAATTGTCCCAGCACTACGACAGGCCTCCGTTAAGATGAATAAAATCGTCCTTTCGTGGTAGGGAGAGCGAAATGGTTAGAGAAAATAGGAAAGAAGAGAGGAACCGACAAAGGACACGAAATTGGCGACTGAGCTAGTAATATAAATGAAACTTGGCTTCAGAGAGGAAGATAAATTGTAAA
Organism: Coenobita brevimanus; assembly: GCF_032717465.1. Taxonomy (NCBI): domain Eukaryota; kingdom Metazoa; phylum Arthropoda; class Malacostraca; order Decapoda; family Coenobitidae; genus Coenobita; species Coenobita brevimanus. The sequence goes on from NC_136996.1 coordinate 28,703,563, forward strand.
GAAAAAATATAGAAGTGATAAACTACAAATGAGTAGGGAAAAATAGGAAAAATATATACTAGCTAAAAGACTTAATTGGTCACCCCCAGTAAGGTAAATAAAAATAATTTGGTGGCACTGACAACAAAGAAAAAGATTGATCATGGAGGGGAAAAGGAAAAAATAAAAGACAAAAGAGTGAAGATATAAGAATTAATTGCTAACGAAGCTGACAAACCAGACTGAAAAAATACAAAAAAATACTCAGACTTCAAACTACAAAGTGAAAGAAAGTAGTCAAACAGAACAATGATGACAATTAGGAAAATCGATGAGAGAGAGAGAGAGAGAGAGAGGGGGGGAGGGGGAAGGAGGGGGGGTGGACAACAAACGTGGAGTCCTGTAATTTGGGGATCTACAAAAAGAAATGCTTGGCCGTGGACTTCCCATTAGACCAGCCGGAATTCAGATTAATATTTCACCCTCGGTGCACACACACACACACACACACACACACACACACACACACACACACACACACACACACACACACACACACACACACACACACACAACAACAACAACCATACATTAATACCTAAACACAGAGCCATACATATACATACATACTCACAGGGATGCAAACTCGTCCACTGATTCGCCTCTGCTCATTCACACGTTCCACTGCTGGCCAATAGTTTCAGAGTGAGAGTGGCTGATCATGTTCCTCTGCCCATAGATAATTCCCTTTGATATGATGCGTCAGGGTGGAAAGTGACGGTCGTGCCCAAAGTTAGAAGCAAACGTAGTATAAGTGAAATTTTTGCCTCTAACTCTACAATCATGGACATTTCTAGCGATTCACTTCATTAAAATAAATTTCGATGGAGAGAGAAGTGCCGAAAGGAAATGATGTGATTTTTGGATCCAAAGAAGGTTTCCAAAAATGCTTAGCAAAATTAAGAGCGATATTATTGTCTGCAGATTTACGTAATGACACACACACACACACACACACACACACACACACACACACACACACACACACACACACACACACACACACACACACACACACACACACACACACACACACACACACACACACACACACACACACACACACACACACACACACACACACACACACACACACACACATGCATACTGTCAGAAGCATAAACATAACACCAACACACCCGGCAAACACATGCATGCACATTCCTACATGCAGTCCTACAGATTTATACACACACCCTCCCTCCAAATAATGCCTCCACAAAAACATCCTTTGCATATGGCCTCAGGAGCTCATTTACAAGCGCATAATTACACACACACACACACACACACACACACACACACACACACACACACACACACACACACACACACACACACACACACACACACACACACACACACACACACACACACAAACTAGATACACGACCAAACACACTCACAGGCGAGTAATTAATGGGCAAACACGCACATCCTGATAGGTATACACACTCATCCACACACACACACACACACACACACACACACACGTCCACCAACGTACACAGTTCATTTCCGAGTTGGAACTTAACGTGCTCACTTTTTCTGCCTAGGTCATCTCTCTCTCTCTCTCTCTCTCTCTCTCTCTCTCTCTCTCTCTCTCTCTCTCTCACACACACACATATATTTCCAGACAATTTTATTCGACAATGGAGGCTGTTGGAGGAGTTAATTTCAGCCTTTTTGAACCCCCTGTTTATAAATTCCACCTCTCTTGCATGCACCTCTCTGTCCAGCACATCTTTGCCTCATACTGCTCTCTCACATCTCTCTCACACTTCCTACGAGTACCACATACCTTCATCCACCTCGTACACCTCTGTACCTGATACATCCCTTCCTGACACCTCCCTACCTCACACCTTCCTACCTCACACTTCACTTTCTTTTCTTTATGCAAGGAAGAAGGAACCAAAGACCAGGAGCCCGCAAATTGTTCTCTCCAAGAAAATAACAAAAACAAGATAACAGAGAGCCATATTCAAGATCCGTTCATTTCGAAATGCCTGGACATACTGCATTTGAAAGACTGATCATATGCAGTAGGCAATACAGACAGAGGGAGACAGTTCCAGAGTTGACATGTTGCATACATGAATGACTGGGAGTAACGGTTAACTCTTGCAGTAGAGAGCTGGACAGAAAAGGGATGAGAGTTTGCTGCTAGACGGGTGCCACGCTCCCGTCGTAGTGGTGGCAGGATGCGAGAAGACAGGTTAGAGGAGCAGTGATAGAAAAGAAATGTAACAGTGCGGCGAAGAGACAGAGGTTGAAGGGAGCCGGTAAGAGTAGGAGAGTTAATGAGACGAAAAGCCTTTTGACTCCACCTTGTTAAGAGTGCTGAATGTGGGGAGCTTCCCCACACATGAGAGTTGTACTCTACATATGGGCGAATAATACATGTGTATAAAGTCAGCAACTTTGCAGGGGTAAAGAAGGCACGGAGTCTGCTTAGCACACTTCCTTACCTCAATTGCTCGCCTCACAGCTCCCTACCTCACACATCCTTACCTCTAGCGTCAACCTCACAGCTCTCTGCCTCACACCTCCCTCCACCTCGCACCACGCAGCCTCACACCACTCGTCCGTGAACCCGTCGCTTCATTAGTAATCTCAATGCACTTCTGACTTTTCTATCCTCTCTCTCTCTCTCTCTCTCTCTCTCTCTCTCTCTCTCTCTCTCTCTCTCTCTCCCTCTCTCTGCTTTCATTAACAATCCTCTACTTATCGCTCTCTTTTTCACGCTGTTATAGTCAGTCCTCTCGTGTCCCTCTCTCTTTTTCACACTTTTAATAACAGTTCTCCTCTCTGTTTCTAAAATGTTTTCATGCTTCTGTCTTGCTTTCACAGCCCCTCCTTCATTACGTCAAAATACATCCTTGCCATGAACGAAAAACCGAACACAAATATGAACTCTAAAATTTCACATCGACTGTCTTAGCGTTGACATCGCTCTATCAACAAAGTATTTCACAAATCCGTCTGCACCCCGTCTTGCTTTCTGATCCCTCCCTCTCCCACTCTCCCCCCGTTCCCTCCCTTCCGCCCGCTTTGCTTTCCTCTCCCCGCCTCTTTCTTGTGTCCCTCCTTACTTCCCTCCCCACCTCACATTTGTCTCTCACTCCCTTCCTTCAACCGTCCCTCCCTCTTTGCTTTCTTCTCCCCACCTCTTCCTTGTTTCCTTCTCCCTTCCCACCCCATATTTCTCTCGCTCCCTTCCTTCCCCCATCCCTCCCCTACTTCTCTCTCCCCTCCCCTTTCCCATCACTGGATTTCCTCCCCAGCTCGTCCTTTGCTTCTCCCTTCCTCGCTTTTGCTTTCCTCCTCCTTGTTTTCTTCCAAGATAAGAAGAGGCGTGAAGTATGAGATAAGGAGTTAAATGGTCCATGAAGGTACGAGAGTGAGACTTATGAGGAGAGAAAGTGGACTGAGAGAGACGGAAGGGAGGAAAATGAGAGGAGGGAGAGAAAACAAGTTAAGAAAGAGATAGGAGGCGACAGGAAAGACAGAAGGCAAGGAAAATGAAAATAAGAAGAGGAAAGGGAGAGACTGGGAGGAAGATGAGACAGTGAAGTGAAAGCAGCAAGAGGGAGAGGAAAAGGGAAAGAGGGGGGAAAATGTAACAAGAAAGCGAGAGACTAAGATGAGCGAGGAGGAGATAGAGACAAATGGAGGAAGATGACACAAGAAAGTGACAGAACCGAGTGGAAGAGGAGAAGGGAAAGAAGAAAGAAAAAAGGTATGAGAAAGAGGAGTGCGAGATTAAGAGAGAGAGAAGAAGATTAGCCAAGAAAAGTGAGAGAGTGAGGTGTGCGAGAAAGATGTGAAGGAAAATGATTCAGGACGCAGAGGCAAGAAGGAGAGAGAGCTGAGATCAGTCAGGAGGGGCAGGAGGGGAGGTCTGAGAATCCCTTTGTGCCTCTGAATGCTCAGGTGACGTAACTACCCCTGCCCTTTCAGACATCCACCTTTTTGAGTGTCACCCTATTTTTATTTATGAACTGTGAACGCCACTTCTTGTCGAGAGTGAGGTAGGATAGGGATGATGATGATGATGACAGTGATGGTGATAGTGATGCTACTGTGATAATGCTAACACAATTCGCTATGACTCTTCTGGCTAGGCTACCTGGTTGAATGTTTGACACTATTTATTAAAGAAATGTGAACTCTTATTCCCAAGGGTCAGATTAGGCAGGGGTGGTGATTGTGGTGGTGGTGGTGGGGGGTGATGATGCGGTGGTGTTTGAGATCGTGGTGGGAGTGGTGGTGTCAGTGATGGTGATGGTGGTGGTAGTGGCAGTGATGATGGGGGTAGTGATAGTGGTTGGAGTGCTAGTGTTTTAAAAATAGGCAAAGCATCATCCCAGTTTAACTCCATCACGTAACTTACCTACGCCATATTCCATCTCGATTTGCTGTTTCTCTACCTTACCCTCTTGACCAAACCTCTTCCCCTCCCACTGATCCCCTTATTAAGAAGAAAAGAGGGTTGCTTCTGTTGAGAGAGTAGACACGAATCATACCTGGGGACTTAAAGCGTTCTCCCGCCCCCCCCCCTCTCTCTCTCTCTCTCTCTCTCTCTCTCTCTCTCTCTCTCTCTCTCATTTATTTCTGTCTTATATCTCCATCTCAGCTTCTGTATCTATATTCATGTGTCTATCTGGCCATCTATTTGTGGCTATTTATTTAACTGTCCGTCTGTCTATCTATCTCTATCTATCTATCTGTCTCTCTCATTTACCACCACAGTGTCTGCCTCTCTTCCATCCCGCTCTCCCATTTATCACTCAGTTTCTTCCTCTCTTATCTCCCCTCTTCTACTTAAGGTGTTTTCTTCCCTTGCCATTGTTCACCACGGTAGTATTTCATCTTCCTTCCCTCATTTCTTATTCTTTTCTTTCCATTGTCCTCTTGTTTCATATATTTCTGTCTTAAAATTTTCTTCTCTCTCCATACCTATGTTTCATCGTTCTCTTCCTATCCCCCTTGTATTTTCTCCCCATTTCCTTCCTTAATCCCCCTCTCTCCCCCTTCCTTCCTTCCTTTCTCTATCCCCCATTCTCTTTCTTTTGTTTTCGTCTTCTCATTTTTCTTTTTTTGCCACCTTATTATTGGTTATCCTAATTCCTATTTTTATTTCCACTTCTTACTTCGCCTACGCGTTTACCCTCTCCTAGTATTCCTCTCCCCCTGCATCCTATCAATATATTTCACACATCCATCTGCACCCCGTCTTGCTTTCTGGTTCTCCCTCCCCGCTTCCCACTCTCCCCTCATTCCCTTCCTCCATTCCTCCCTCTTTGCTTTCTTCTCACCGCCTCGTTCTTGTTTCCATCCTCTTTTGTTTTCTGAGCTGTTAATTTCCTCTAATATGCTCTCGTTCTGCACCCCTTACATTATTCTTCTGTAATTGCTCCCTTGTTGTGTCTGAGCATCTGCCCTCCTAAATTTCCTTCTGTGCTTCCTAATCTTCGCCTTTCATCTTGTATTATATTGTAGCTCTTTCACTTGCACTTGACCCATATTTTCATTTTTTTTTTTTCATCTTATTTCACACAGCTCATTGGCAGAAAAAGACAATACTGTGGCTCTACATCCATTCGGTAGTACTTCTTCGTGACAGGCATCATATTCCGGTGTTAATTTCTTGTTATAACTCAGTATTCAAGGTGAAGGAATGGCAATTTTAAGCCAGGGTAAAGTGAATAGAGTATAGTCCCACTGCACATCTCCAATACCATTCACGGTACCTCTTTATTTTCCCTTGTCATCTTCCTAATATCCTTTCAGTATATCTAATTTTTTTCTTATTCCTCTCCTCCTCCTCCTTCTCCTCTATCCTTCACTCCACTTCCTTGCCTCTTATTTTCCTGAATCTTTCATGCTTCATCTCCCTTCAGTACTCTACTTCCAGTTCACACTTCCTCATCACTTCACTCTTCCCCATCGCTTTATCTGTTGTTCTTTTCCTCTTCTTCGTCTTTCATCCCCGTCTCATGCTATTCCCATCACTCACCTCCTCCACCATACACTTCACACTCTACGCTCCTATTTTCCCTAACTTTGGCTTCTTTATCGTCTCCCAGTATCTTATTCCTAACTCACACCTCTCTACCCGCTTTGTCTCTTGCTCCCAATCTTCCTGCTTCATCTCATCTCTGAACTTCATTCTCTGCCATCACTTCTTCCAACCAACATTCCGTCTCTTTCTCTCTATTTTCCCTGTTCTTCACTATTCATATCCTCTCAGCATCTTATTCTCAGCTCATGCTAACACACTCCCCTTCACTCTACCTTTTATTGCTTGTTTTCTAATTTTCACTCTTCTTCACCTCTATTTCACTCAGTTCGCACCTCTGCCACCGTTCAGTCTACCTGTTAATGCTTTATTTTTTTTAACCCATTTTTACTCATCTCCTTTCCTTATTTAACACTTACCCTTACACCTCCATTACCTTCACCCAGCCTTTCACTCGACCTCTTATTTCTTGTTCTTATTAACTGTCACTCTACCGCCTTCACTTATTTCACACTGATGTGACATCTCCACCACCATTCACTCTTACTTCTTTCTCTAAATGTATCCAGGTGTTACCATTCACCTTTGCATATCTACCATTATTCTTGGTTTGCCTCTGTCCTTGCTCTTACCCCTTCAGCTGCACTTGCCCCTGCCCTCTCCAGCCCCTGTATGTGAGGTCATCTACGGCACCCCCTGCCCCCCTCGCCTCCACGTCCCCCTTCTATACAGCGTCCCCCTAGAGAGTAACTATTGTCCAGGGCCACTCGTCTTTAAGGCACCATCCTCCTGCGACATTCTCTCTCTCTCTCTCTCTCTCTCTCTCTCTCTCTCTCTCTCTCTCTCTCTCTCTCTAGTTTACTATGGCTTGATGTACTAGCTTCAGTTGATTAAGAGTTTATATTGAGCAAAAGAGTGTTACATCAATATGGATCCAATTCTCAGCTGTTACGGAGCTACTTTTATTGATAATATTATGGGCGACGATGGTGTTCCCTAATAATTCATCTTATAAGCCATCAGTATCTGTAGTTCAGGAACGGTTGGCAATTGGACCCATGGTGATACAGCAGTGTTTTACTCAAAATTATCCCAATAATCACCTCATGAATTTGGTACACTAATTCTTGGGCCGTCTGTATTTAAAGTAGCTAATAATAACTTTGTCTAAAACCTTTCATTTTCTTTTCCCGGTCTTCCCCCGTCGTATTCTCTCGCTTGACACCCTCTTCTGTCATCTTTTTGCTTTTTCCTCTCCCTCCTTTTTATTCCTTCCTATAGTTTTCGCTTTCCAACTTTCCTTTTTCCCCTTCATGTTTCATCAGTGTTTCAATTTATTTTGCCAAGTCTGCTGACATATTCATTCTCCCAACGTTTTCTTTATAATTTTTTGTCTTGTTTCGCATCGTATTTTATCCTTCACCCTCTGTCACTTCCTCCCCTTTCCCTTTCTTCTCCTCTGCTCTCTTTTCCCCCTCGCTTCTTCCTCCTTCATCTCCTCTATGCCGTGTTTCCTTCCCCTTTCTCCTTTTTCATCCCCACTGTTGTTGTGACTTTCCTCCATTCTTTCCTTTTCTTCGTTTTTATTCATCCATCTTTTTCATTTTCTTGTTCCCTCCCCCTCCCTCTTTCCCTTCCATCCTCCTTCCTATCATTCCTCTCGCTCCTGCATCCTTCTGTTCCTCTTTGTCCAGTCCCTCTTCCTTCTCCTCCTCCTCTTCTTCCTTACTTCTTTCTTCGACATCGCCACCACTACTATCATTCCCATCTTTCCTTCCTCTTCTTCCCCTCTTCCTCCTTCTCTTCCTCCTCCTCTCTTCCCCTCTCCCTTACCCTCGTGTGACAGGAGGGGAGATTGAAAGGTACACGCTCCACTGAATGACCCTTTCCTTTCCTCTTCTTCCTTCCCTCTTTTCTCTTCCTTCCCTCTTTCCTCTTCCATCACTCTTTCCTCTTCCTTCCCTCTCTCTTCTTTCATCTCTCCCTCCTCTTTCCCTCCTTCCAATTTCTTCCCTCCTTTTCTTCCTTTCCTCCCTCCTTTCCTTCCCCTCCCCTTCTCTTCCTTTCCCTCCTTTCCCTTCCATTCCTTCTTTCTACTTCCATCCTTTCCTTCTCATTCATTCCTTCTGTATTTTTACTTTCTCTTCCTCCTCTTTCCTCTCTTCTTCCATTGTCCTTTCCTTCCTCCTCTCCCTTTCTTCAGTCTCATTCCCTTACTCTTCCTCCTCACTCCCCCTCGCTTATGGTCCCTTTCTTCTCTCTCTCTCTCTCTCTCTTTCCTTCCTTCCTTCCTTCCTTCCTTCCATCTTTCTGTGTGGTGTCAGTATGGAGATGGAGAGGTATACGCTTCACTGAATATCCTTCCCCTTCTTTCTTCCTCTTCTTTCCCTCTCTCATCCTTCTTCCTTTCTCTTCCTTCCCTTCCTCATCCTCATTCCCTCCTCATCTTCCTTCCCTTCCTCATCCTCATTCCCTCCTCATCTTCCTTCCCTCCTCCTCCTCCTTCCCTTCCTCATCCTACTTCCCTCCTCTTCCATCCATTCCTCCATCCTCATTCCTTCTTACTTCCTTCCATTCCTCATCTTTCTTTCTCTTCCTCCACCTTCTTCTTCCTCCGTTTTTTCCTTTCCCTCACTCTCCTTTCCTCTTCCTCCTCTTCCATCCCTCCCTCATTTTCCATTCTTCTTTCTTTCCTATGCTTCTCTTTCCTTCTCTTCCTCCAGCTTCTCTTCTTCTTTCTCTTACTTTCTCATCTTTTCTTTCCCCTCATTCTTACTCTCCCTCTCCTTTCCTTCCGCTCCTTTCCCTCCTCAGTCTCATTGCCTTACTCTTCCTTCCCCCCCCCCCTTCGTCGCATTTCGTCCCTTTCCCCTCCTCGTCTCTCTCTCTCTCTCTCTCTCTCTCTCTCTCTCTCTCAATTCGGTCCAGATTTTTGTCCTTTTGCACCTGTTTCACCTAGTTCAGTGGCAGAATAAGACAGTACTAAGGCTCCACGTCATCCCTTAGCACTTCTTCGTGACTGGTATCATATTTTTGTGCTCATCAATTGGTCCAGCTTGGTATGCAAGATAGAAACAGGGCAATTTTGGATCAAGTGAGAGTAAAAATGAGCATAGTATCGAAGTATTCAATAAAGCCTGTGTCTAACCCTTCAAGTATAAGTCTTTCCCAGCTGAATAAAATCGTCTGGGAGCAGCAAAAAGTTATAAATGATATGTATTTCTGTTTTCCCTTTTTTGACTGGTTTTTATTATTGTATTTCATCATCTTATCTCTTATTTTCCCGCTGTTATCCTTCCTCACTCAATTTCCCTTCCTTCTCTTGGTTTCCTTCTTTCTTTCCCGTCAGTCTCTTTCCCTTTCTTCTTCCTCACTCGTCCTTTCCATGCGTCACACCCTCAGCTCCCTATATATTTTTTTTCTTTCTCCAGATATCATTCATTTACTGTGCCGCTTTTCTCATTTACCATATTATAACTTTCCCCCTTCCTTCCTGTAATAGCACTTTTCCCTCCCCATTCCTCCCTCTTTTTCTTTTTCTTTTCTTTTTTTTAAATGCTGAACTTTGCTTTCCTATTGTCACTTTTACTAACATTATTTTTACTTCTTCCATTGACTTTTATTTTCCACCCCCTCTCCCTCCCAGGTCTGTCCCCACCTTCTTCCTGTCATTACAGCAATTTCCTCTTATAACTTTTTCATTGCATTATTTTTACTAGTTTTTGCGTCCATTTTTATCCACATTTATTTAACGCCATATTTGCCGTTTGGTTTTATTTCATCGCTTTTCCTAATATTTTCGTCTGTTTTTCACCGTTTTCCCCTCTGATTACCAATTTCCCCGTTTTATGGCTGTTTTATCTCCTATCCTCCCCTCTCTCTGCTCCCCTCCCTTTCCTCCCCTCTATCACTTCATCAAGAGCTCCCCCTTCCTCTCTCTCTCTCTCTCTCTCTCTCTCTCTCTCTCCTTTCCTTTCTCCTTCCTTTCTCTCTCAAACCCTGCACATATCCCTTCATCTCGTACACCTCTTTTTCCTTCTCTCCTTCCCTCTTTTTCCTCCCTTCTTTTCTTTCCTCTCTTCCCTCTTCTCTCTCCTTCCTTTTCTTTCCTCCCCTCTCTCCCCTCCCCTACACACACATCCCTTCATCTCTGCCCCTCCGCCCTTGGATTAGGAAGGGAAGTGGGAGATTATGCAGTGCAGAGCGTCCACGACTCACTCCCCTACACCGAATTTCTCTTCCACGCCTACACCTAAACTCCCTAGAATTATACTGACACTGATTCTTAAATGCTGGAATCACTAGATCTTTGGGGTAGAGTCGGGTGATGATATTGTAGGCTAGAATCACTGTGTTTTGGGGGGTATGGGTCAAGAGCCTGTTCATGAAGGTGAGAATCAGGCCAGTTTTTGGGTACTTTGAGGTGATGAATCTTAAAAGGTAGAATCACGAGGCCGATTTGGTAGGGATGGATGCTGATTCTCAAAGACTGTGATCTCGAGACCTGTTGGCACCTGAAACTGAAGAAAGGATCTCTGGTGGAATTAACAAACTTATTTACGATTGAGTCTGATCCTAAGGTAAAGTTACTTCTACACACACACACACACACACACACACACACACACACACACACACACACACACACAATAAAGGTATTCTACTAAACATCTATAGCTACTGTATCTATGTCTGTCTCTCTATCTATCAATCACTCTGTCTACCTATCTGTCTGTCTGTCTATCTATGTATCTATCTATCTTTCTTTGTCTCTATCTCTATCTCTTCCTCAGCCTACCTGGAATACTTTACCCCAATATTCAAAGATATTGTATGTTTTTGCCAAAGTTTAAATACTGGCGTTGTTTGTATTAAAGATTAGATTCTGAAGGCTATTCCCAGGTGCCCGGGTTGTGTGTGTGTGTGTGTGTGTGTGTGTGTGTGTGTGTGTGTGTGTGTGTGTGTGTGTGTGTGTGTGTGTGTGTGTGTGTGTGTGTGTGTGTGTGTGTGTGTGTGTGTGTGTGTGTAGAAGTGGCCACCCTTTCCCTGTTGACTCTGCACCATATTCCCTTTTAAATCCCGTGTTTGGCTAGGGATATGGGGGAGGAGGGCGTAGGTGTGAGGTTCAGGTGCCTGGTGGGGTGAGATGGGGTTGGGGAGAGGAGGGAGAAAGGTGGGATGAGAGAGGATTTGGAGGAAGATGGGGTGTACAGAGGGGGTGAGATGAGTGGTAGGGTGAGGGGGAGAGAATGTTAGGTGAGCGATGAGCAGCTGGGAGACTGGGACAAGGGAGAAGAAAAGGGAGAGAGGTGTATGGCAGGGTGAAGGAGGGTTACCGGGAAGGGTGTGCGAAATGAAAGAGTCAAGTGTTTGGTGGGGTCTGGGTGTGGAATGAGAAAGTGAGATTTAGGGTGAGATTAAGTGTGAGATTGAGGGAGATTAAAGGTAGAGAGAGGTGTTTGACAGTGAGGGAGGGTTAGAGGGCAGGGTGCCAGGGTGGGTTGGCTGAGAGTGAGGTGTGTGGTACGGTGGGGTGGGAGGGTGAAGGGTTAAAGGGAAGGATAGGTGTATGGAGAAGTGACAAACAAAATGGTAGAGAAGCAAGACAGTTAAATGAAATTATTTGGAAAGTTACACACCTCAGAGTGGGGAACTAAATGTACGATGAGGGAAAGAGGCATTTAACTGTGTGCAATATCGTCCTTTCATATTATCGCCAGACGATTTTATGCAGCTCAGGGAAATCGTCTTGAACTAGAGGGTTTCGGACTGAAGGGGTTAGATGTATCCTTCATTAACCCCTTCAGATGTAAGAAGCCCTTTCTAAGTTTTATTAAATCATATAAATGTAAAATGAATAAACAGTAAGGTAAACCATCGTAGTGAAGGGAAGAGTGAGGGATAAGGTAAAGGAAAAGTCAGAGGAAATGAGGACGAGGTTTCTGGTGATATAAGAATTAAGTGATACTGACATTGAAACTTTTTTTTTTTACTTAACTAACTATCCTGTCTTGAGCATTTTTAATATTACTGGATAATTATGAGCCTTGTGAAATTAGCCCATAACTCTCCTAAAATGCTCATTAATTTCTTTCACTTTATGCTCCGCTGTACAGATGAAAATGAAAGTTATGGTTATTTCTAGTGAGAGGTAGATAAACACACACACACACACACACACACACACACACACACACACACACACACACACACACACACACACACACACACACTACAGGATAGTGTAGTGTATAATGGGATGGTGGAGGTGTCTGTAGTGCGGAAGCGAAGTGTACGAGTCAAAGAAGTCTAAAAGAAAGCTCACAGAAACAGGCCTTTTTGTCCCTTCAAGACCATTTGGTGTAGGTCATGATATCAGAGTTGAAAGGTGTTTAGAAAAGCAGAAAGGTATTCCCCCCCCCCCTTTCTACCCTCCTAGCCTGCCAAGTTATCCAGAAAAACCGTTTAGAAAAGGCACACTCAGACTCCTATATCTCCCAGCTGAATAAAATCGTCTGGCTTTGGATGATATGAAAAGAACTACTTATCCCAACCATGAGAAGGATATGATACTAGAATTAACACTCTCAGGTTACCATGACTCACTCTGTCCTGAATGAAATCGTCTGGAATATATTACTGTATATTACATGTATTACAGGACTGTGGGGTGGAGCCTGAGGAAGAAAATCAATTGGGTGATGTATTTTGTATATATTTTTGCTATTTCCAGACATTTTTTTTTCTCAGCCCAGGAGAGAATTTTGGGACTGGATGGGTTCAGTATTGTTTTCAGTAATGCTTTCACCACCAGAGATCTTTTCTGAGTTGAATTGTGGTGGTGGCTTGAGTTAAATGAAATACAGGTTATTGGATTGAGGTGGTTAGTGCGTCCACAGAGAGCAAAATGGTGAACGGAATACCCTGCGTTATTGAGAAACTGCCCTGGAATTTTTCACTTCACCTGTTCACTGTGATGGTGTGTCATAATTATTTAATTCGTCTGCCCGGTGCTGGAGCGGGGCGCCTTCACGTGGAGGCACTGATATAACTATGTGGCTCCACTGCACGGTTATCAAGCGTCACTTTGTTTCCTCCCTGTTGTCTATAAGGAGGGTGGTGGACTGCATTAGGAAGACAAGTTCAGCATACCGTCCATAAAATTCACTTTCAATTGAACCAGGGGCTACACTGCTAGAGCCTGCTATGAGCTGTTTAAGCCTAATTAAAATAAAATACTATAGGGATACCAAAAATGAAATATAAAAGGACGTCTTTATAGTGCAAGGTCTTTGTTCTATGTGAGGTCTTTGTTACGTTCTCCCTCAGCCAGGTGTGGGATTCGAGTGTTTGCAGAAATAAAATGCACATTTACGGCAAGTAATCAGACACCACAGACGAAGGCTATTGCAAAAACTCAAACTAGAAAGCACACAGAGAGTACATACTATTTCTGCCGACGCCAGTAACATTTAAGCTATACAGCTGTAATTTCCCTTTCCAGCAAGACAAATACTTATGCCCTCTTGCATAGTCAATTAATTCTATGGTCATAGTCTGCCCTGATGCACAATCTCATAGCACATACATCAGTAAAAACCAATAGAATTTATTATTTATTCCGACAACCAGATCTGGATCCACCACAAAAGCTAGTCACATCTTCCTTGACCCACTACCCACCCATATGCCAGATTTAATTGAAATCAGATATCAAAGGAGGAAGTTCATGGATGTTTGTATAGTCAGGTAGATTTCCCGCTTAATTAAATCGGGGTCACAACATGAAAGCATACCGCTTCAGCACCAGTCGATTCTAGAAAATTATGAATAAATAACTTCAATGCGAATACAATGTAATCATCATCATCCGGACCTCCCATCCCACCCTAGGGCGGGGTGGGGTGTAGCAGCGTCCAGAGGGCCAAAGTTTGTCCAATTCAGTGGGCTACGCTGCCATTCAGTCATCATTCTAGCCCACAGAATACTGGCTCCTTCTGATAGGTCAAAAAGCTTCCACCATCTACTGTAGTTTCACATATTCCTTTCCGATAGAGTCAGAGTGTAATAATCATGATAAATCTTTAAGGAAGAAAAGCAAGAATTAAAAGTTATCAAGAAGCCTGCCGTACCAGTTGGAATCCTGATATTAAAAAATCCGTGGAGAGAGGAGGAGGAGGAGGAGAGGGGCAGAAGTTTTGCTGCCGCTAATACATTTCCATTTTTAGCCAGGCGCCGTAGTCCCTCAGGGGGTGACCTAGGACAGATCGCTACCCCGTCGTCCTGTCCTCTGCCATCTGGTGGGGTTACCCCTTCAGTTTGATGACCTACTTTTCACATTATACTTCCTGCCTCTAGTTGATTTTATTAAGATCGGGAGAGCACCCCTGTAGAGAAAGAAAGAGTGGATGATATATCTAACGCCTTCATTTCGAAGTCACCCTAAGCTGAAAAAAGTCTAGTAGTATTAGTAGTAGTAGTAGCAGTAGTAGTAGGAGTTGTTGTTGTTGTAGTAATAGTAGTAGTAGTAACTCTGGTTTGTCTGGCCGAGCAGACCCATCAACCACAGGCAAACAATCGCGCCTGCATGGTCATCCCGTGCAGTGAACCTATGATCTCTTGAGGCAGACATCGCCTTGCCAAGGTGAGGCGTGAGGAAGAAAATGGAGGTTTGGTTCCTGGATGGACACCTCATTTGCGTCTCTCCACCCAGCTGACTGGGCTCTGATGTAGGCTCCACATCGCCTCGCTAATTAGTTATAAGGCTACCACCCAGCGTTGTCACTGGTTTCCCGAATTCCAAGAAACCAATAATCTTGTCACTCAGTGTACTGTAGGGCAGCACGAGATCAAGTTTATGATATCAGTGGTCTGTAAGTAGCAAGAATAAAGCATAAATTTATATACGTCATAGGATTGAAGGTGTTAACGCAAGAGGTTCGAAATTATTTAGCCAGATTAAGCTTGTGATATCAGTTGGTGGGGTCATTGTGGCGGCGTAATGGGCAAGAGTTGTGTGAATAGAGGTCAGTTGTCGGTCCTTTGGCCTTAATGGGAAACTCTCACGTGCATCCCATCCACAGTGTACTTTATGGAGGGGAGGAGAGGGAGAAGGGGGAAAAGAGAGAAAGATGTGTTAGGAGGAAGGAAAGAAAGGACAGGAGGGAGGAAGGGAGGAGTGGAAGAAGGGAGAGAGGAGAGAAAGATCTGTAAGAAGGAAGGAGGAAAGGATGGAAGGAAGGTAAGAGGCAGCAAGATTGGCAAGGGAGGTAGAAAGAGGCAAGAAACGAAGTAGTGAAGGAAGGAGTGGAGAATGGCAGGAAGATTGAAAAGGAAGGTAGAAGAGAGGGAAGGAAGGAAGATAGGTAGGAAGGAAAGAAGAATGGAAAGAGGACAAATGTAGGAAGGAGAGAAGAATGGAAGATGAGTAAATGGCTTAGTGATTGAATAGTAAAATAAAGAATTATAGTTGTGTGTACAGGGGTCAATTGTGGGTCCCTCAGTCTTAATTGGAAATCCTTACCTGCTTTCCTCTCAGTGTACCTTATGCAAACAGGGGAAGAGAAGAGAGGAAGAAGGGTACGGAGGAAGGGAGAGAAGGAGAGAGGAGGAGGGAAAGGAAGGGATAGAGGAGAAAGAAGGAGGGAAAGGAAGGGAAAGAGGAGAGAGGAGAAGGGAAAGGAAGGAGAGAGATGAGGAGTGAAAGGAATGGAAAGAGGAGAAAGGAGGCGGGAAAGGAAGGGAAAGAGGAGAAAGGAGGCGGGAAAGGAAGGGAGAGAAGAGAGAGGACGAGGGAAAGGAAGGGAAAGAGGGGAAAGGAAAGGAAAGGAAAGAGGAGAGAGGAGGAGGTGGGAAAGGAAGGGAAAGAGGAGAGAGGAGGAGGTGGGAAAGGAAGGGAAAGAGGAGAGAGGAGGAGGTGGGAAAGGAAGGGAAAGAGGAGAGTGGAGGAGGGAAAGGAAGAGAAAGAAGAGAGGAGGAGGAAATGATAGGGAAGTAGGAGTGAGAGAAGTCTAGGAAAGAAGGAGGGTAGGAAGGCAGAACGATCGGAGAGGATGGTAGAAAGGAAGGAAGGTCGGAAGGAAGAAAGGATGGAAGGTAGGATGGAAGAAAGGATGGAAGGTAGGAGGGAGGGAGAGAAGGAAAGAATGGAAGAGGGAAGAAGACTGAGTAGGAAAGGAGGAAGGGAGGGAAGGAGGGAAAGGAAGAGAGGAAGTAAGGAGAGAGAGTAGAGGAATAATTTAGACGGAGGAAGGGGAGGCTCGAAAGAATGAAAAGAAGAAGGGTTGGAGAGAAGAGAGCGAGAGGGAGGGAGAAGAGGAGAGGGAGGACGAGGGGTTGGAGAGAAGAGAGGCAGGAGAGGAAGAAGAAGAATAATAAGGGGAGAAGGAGAGAGAAGAAGGATGAGGAAGGAAAGGGAGAGAAATAGGGGCAGGAAGGGAGGGAGGGGGATAAAAGTAGGGAGAGGAGAGAGAATAATAGTTGAGAGGAAGGGAGAAAAGGGATTAAAGGTAGGGACAGGAGGTGAGAGGGGGGAACTAGGGAGAGGAAGGAACTGAAATAGGGAGAGGAAAGTGTGGGAAGAGGGAGAGGAAGAGAGAGAAGTGAGAAAAGGGAAAGGAGAGAGGAGAGGAAAGGAGAGGAGGAGTGAGATGGGAGAGCGGAAGAAGGGTGTGGAGGAAGACAGATAAACTGGAAGAGGAGGGAGATAAAAGGAAAGAAGCAGCGAAAGGAAAGAAGCGAAGGAAGGGTATAGAGGAAGGGAGAGAAGTAGGAAGCAGAGGAAGGAGAAAATATAGGGAGAGGAAGGGAGATGAGCAAAGGAGGGGAGGAACAGGAAAATGAAAGGAAGCACTGAGAGAGAGGGAGGCAAAGGAAAGAGAGAAATTTATGAGGAAAGAAGGAAGTAGAGGGAGGGGAGCGACGACGTGATATAATGGATGAAATGAGTGGGTCGGAAGGAAGGGGAGAGAAAGGAAGAGAGAGAGAGAGAGAGAGAGTAGGTAAAAGGAAGAGAATTACTTAGAGAAAAGAAAAAGAAATGAGGAGTAGGAAAAAAATAGAGAGAATGGGAGGAGACATAGGGAAGGGGAAGTAAGGAAAAGAGGAAAGGGAGGGACGAGAGAAATAAGAAAGGGAAACAGAGAGAAAGAGGGAAAGAGGAGGGAAGAACAGGAAGGAGAGTGAAGGAGAAAAGGAAATAGACAAGGGGATAGGACGAGCAGGAAGAAAACAGAGAATTTGGAAGAAAAAGAGAGAAAAGTAAGAAAGCAGAAATATAGAGAACTGAAAGGAGGACTGACAGCCTATAAGCAATGATAATTAAAGCATGCTGGGGTTAATAAAGGGTATATCTAACCCCTCCAGTTCGAAAAGCCCCTGAGCTGAGGAAAATCGTCTGGAAATAGCAAGGATAAACAAGGGAAGAATAGATAAGGTCCGTGAGCTGAAGGGATGAATACTAGAGAGGTAGGATAAGCTGTTGAGAGGGGAGAGAGAGTCTGCCATTGAAGTCGACACAAGAGTCTAATTAAGAGCTTATTGTGATGAGAGAGAGAGAGAGAGAGAGAGAGAGAGAGAGAGAGGGTTATATTTTGATAAATGTTTGATAAAGGACATAAAACTACCATAAACTAGAGTCCTAAGTGTCAAGTGCTTAAAAAGTATTATAAGATTCTTAATTTTTTCCTCAGCGTCAGAATAACATAAACTTCTATATTTTCTTGGGACCAGCTGGCGGAATTTAGGGATTGTCTTAAATACTTTGGGCTCCATAACACCTCTTCATTACCGATTTATTTTTAGATGCGGTCATAATATCGTTTTTGTACGTCATGTAAGCAGAGTGGGGTGGTGTGAGAATGATATAAGTAACAGAAGAGGACGGCAAGGTGTAACAAGCAAAATAAATCGCTTAGGGAGAGTTGTTAGGGAGAACAGGGTCCATGATGTACCGTAAATAGATTGGCCAGGTGAGTCGGCTAATTACTGAATGAAATCGTCTAGTACCTTGGAACATTAATATGAAATAAGATGACAATTTGACAGGCAGTAACAAGGGAAGAAATGAAGAAAGGCGACGTTTTCTACATTTTCATGTGCGAAAGTTGTTATGTCCTTGTAAATCTGTTGTTATGTTAAGCTAGTGGGAATAAAATCGCCAGGTATTAGGGCACGTCCACACCAATTGCTTGCTTGTGCGAGCGGTTGTGGGCGAGAAAATCCTTTGTAAATGTGCAGGTCAGAATCGTCATATTTTTCATAGCCGTGAATCGGTAAATCCTTCGTAAATTTGTAGGCAGATGCGTCATATTCTCATTGACGTAAATTAGTAAATCTTTTGTAGATATGTTGGCAGGTGCGTCATATACTCACGAACGTAAATGATTCTTTGTAAATGTATTGGTAGGATGCGTCATGTTATATTCCTGGACGTAAATGTGTAAATGATTAAATGCAAATTAATAAATCCTTTGTAAATGTGGTGGGCAGATGCGTCCACTAATTACTACCTGTCTCTCGCAGCACCCAGCCTGGCCAGAGAGGGCTGTTGCACACTTGTTGCACACCTCTCATTGCAATTTGGGATGGAGGAGCTGGACACTTGTTACACAGAATATACGTATTGCACAGGGCCCAGGATGGAGAAGGACACACTTGTTGTACACTCATCTCCTTTACAGTACGGCATGGAGAAGCTAGACATATTGCACAGGACATACATTTGCAAAGGGCTCAGGATGGTGGAGGAGGAGGAGAAAAAGGAGGAAGAAGAGGAGGAGGATACTTGTTGCTCACCCTCTCATTGCCGTTCGGATTGGAGGAGCTGAACGCATACATTGCACAGGCCACATGTTGCTCAAAAACGACATATTGCAAAGGGCTCAGGACGGTGGAGTAGGGCTCAGTGTTGCACATTTTTCAGGCTGTAATTGCACATGAAATATGAACTTTTTTTTCCGGGATATATTTTGCATTTCATAGTTGATGCATGGTTGTCATGGTGCAGGGAATTTGTTGCAAAATACATGTTTCTGAGATAATTGTTGCAGGATATATGTACAGTAGTCACGTGCAGTAGTCACATGTAGTCATATGTACACCACCCACATGTACATCACTCATGTACATCACCCACATGTACACTACCCACATGTACACTACCCACATGTACACCACCCACTTGTACACCACTAACATGTACACCACCCACATGTACACCACCCACGTGTACACCACCCACATGTACACTACGCACATGTACACCACTCACATGCACACCACTCACATGTACACCACTCACATATACACCACTCACATGTACAGGTCACACCCACTTCACGCGTGTTGAAGGTCATTTAGGTAAGGCATTATGAAAGGGCCGGGGAGGGGAGAATAGATGCTAGGGAAGGGAAGAGGAAAGGAGTGGGGAGGGAAAGCGTAGGGGCGTGGGAGGGGGAGAGAGTGTGGGGGATGGAGTAGGGAGGAAGGGAGCGGGAGTAGGAAAAGGTGGGGAGGGAGGGTGAAGAGAGGGAGTTGGGGACGTAATAGAGAGGAAGCGAGGGAGACGAGGAGAGGGAGGGGAGAAGGTGAAGAGAGGGATTGGGGGGTGGAGTAGGGTGAAAGGGGGTCAGAGGAGAGGGAAGGAGGGGAGGAGAGGGAGGGGAAGCTGAACGTAAAGGAGGAGAGGGTGGGGAAAGGAGAGTGGAGGAGGGGAGGATGGAGTAGAAACAATGAGGTGAGGAGGAATGAGGGAGGAAGAAAGAGGGAAGAGGGGGAGTGAGGGGGGTGAATAATTGATAGGTTGAGAGGGTGGGGAGAGGAGTGGGGGAGGAGAGAATAGGGGAGAAGAAAAGAAAGGATGGAGGAGAGGGGAGAAGGGAAAGGGTGGGGTTGTCGGTGAGGGGGGGAGGGGGGAGAGGAGGACTAGAGAGCTTAGGTAAGGGAAGATGGGAGAAGAGGGTGAGGGAGGAGGTTTGAGAGAGGGGAGAGAGTAGAGGGTGGGCACTGTGGATATGGGATGTGGAGAGGAAAGGATTGGGTAGGAAGGGGAGGGGAAGAGAGAGGAGAAGCCAGGGAGGTGAGATATGGGATGGGGAAGGGGATGTGTCATAGGTTGTTGGAATGGAGGAGCGGGGAGAGGGGGAGGAGTAAAATGGGGGCGAGGGGAAGGACATGAGGTATTTAAGGGGAGTTAAAAGGGGAGGTATGGGGGAGGGGGGGAAATCAGGGTGAGGATTAGGGAATGTGTTGGGGTAAAGAGGGAAGAGATGGGTGTTGGGGAAAGGGATGGGGATGAAGAGGTTAATGGTAAATGGGTAAGGAGGTTAGGGGTGAAAGGGTGAGGGAAGAGGGGTGGGGGTGGGGATGAAGGAGTGAGGGGAGGGGACACTGTGGGTGAAGGGGTGAGGGGAGGGATGTTTGGGACATCAAGCGGGTAATGGACACAGTCAGTCACACTCGCCACTAAGTGCTTTCATGAGCCACGCAAGCTCGTGTGTGTGTGTGTGTGTGTTTGTTTATTTGTGTGTTTGTTTGTGTGTGTGTATGTGTGTGTGTATGTGTGTGTGTGTGTGTGTGTGTGTGTGTGTGTGTGTGTGTGTTTTGAACTTGCATTTTTTATTTGAATTTGCTTACTTTATTGTGAATGTATTTTGTTAAACGAATTTGCGTTTCGTTTGTAAATTTTGTTTTTATTAACTTATATGTGTGAATATGTAGGTGGCCGTGTGTGCGTGTGTGTATGTTGCTTAATTATGTATGTTCATGTTTTCTTGTATGATGGTGGATTTAGTCCATGTTAATCCTCGTAATCCTTTTTTATGTAGTGTAGTATGTGTGTCTCTAAACGCGCTTGTGTGTAAAAATGCTTGTGTGTGTGCGTATTTGTATGCATTATTTTCGTGTATGTGTAGGCCATGTGTGTAAGTGCATGTGAATACTTAGGTGTGTAGAGGCATGGCGTTTTTCACCCTTGGACTTTCCCTTGGTGGTAAAATGATGTGTACGAGTGTTTTTACGAGTACCTGTGTTTTTATTTGTACGTGTGAATAGACTTCTGTGTACATATGGAAGCTTGAGAGAGAGAGAGAGAGAGAGAGAGAGAGAGAGAGAGAGAGAGAAACTATCATGAAATTAATGAGAAATTATGGTAGGGAGACAGTAAATGAATGGGAAAGAGATTGAAGCGAAAAGAAAACAAAGGAATAATAGAAGGGAGATTTAACAATAGAACAGGAAAGTAACACGCAGAGGGAATAAGAGGAGCGAGAGAGAGAGAGAGAGAGAGAGAGAGAGAGAGAGAGAGAGAGAGAGAGAGAGAGAGAGAGAGAGAGGTACAGCTGATTCAGAACAAAGGAAAGGAAAAATGAGGAAAGAAAAAGACAAAGGAGGTAGGGGAACTTCCTGGAATTCTGAAGAAGGGAAAGAAAGAATTGAGGAAAAATGAGACAAGAAGAAAGAAAAGGGAGGGAAGCAAAGAAGAAATATGAAAATAATGTATGGAGAAGACAATATTAGAGAAAGGAAAGAAAATGAGAGCAAGAAAAGAATATGAGAGTAAAGGAAGAAATGAGAGTAAGGAAAGGAAATGAGAGGAAGGAAAGGAAATGAGAGTAAGGAAAGGAAATGAGAGGAAGGAAAGGAAATGAGAGTAAGGAAAGGAAATGAGAGGAAGGAAAGGAAATGAGAGTAAGGAAAGAAAATGAGGATAAAGAAGGAAAATGGGAGTAAGGAGAGAAATTGACGGTAAAGAGAGAAAAGGAGTAAAGAAAATGAAAGCAAAGGTAGAGTAGGGAAAAATAAGAGTAAAGAAAGAGAAAGTAAGGAAAGAAAAAGAGTCTAAGGCAAGACCAGGAAAAGAAGAAAGAGAAAAAGTGAAAATAAAAAGTCTGTATCACTGGCCTAGGAAAAGGACCATGGGACGCTGTTGGGAGAATTTTTTTTTTTTTCACCCTCTTCTCTTTCCTGTCACACTCACTCTTTTCATGTTCATACCCCGTTTTAGTCTCCCTTAGTGTTCTCATATACAGATGTCGAGAGGAGATTATTTTTAGTCTCTCTCTCTCTCTCTCTCTCTCTCTCTCTCTCTCTCTCTCTCTCTCCCGTCTTTCATCCAACTTATCCCCTTTCCTCGCTTGTTTTCTCCTATTGTCCACGTCAAAATCCTGTCTTCTTCCCCTCTTCTTCTTCGTCCTCCTTCTCTTCCCTTTATCTTTGCTTCTTCGTTTCCTCTTACTTTTATACGCCTCAGTTCTTACCGCTCCACGTGTATTGTCTCTGTCTGTTACCCTCTGTTTAGGTCTGCCTGCCTGTCTGTCTGTCTGTCTGTCTGTCTGTCTGTCTGTGTGTATGTATGTATGTATCCATGTATGTATATACAGTACTGTATACGTGTATTAATGTTTGTGGAATTGTCTATAAATTTATATTTACATGATTATCTGTGTTCAAATTTAGATGGTGCTTGCAGTTAAATCACGGTTTATATATATATATATATATATATATATATATATATATATATATATATATATATATATATATATATATATATTTAAGTATAGATAGAGATAGATTAGATAGATAAATAGGTGGATATCTACGGTGTACACGTATTATTTAGCACAGGTTGTATAAATTTAGTTAACCGCGACATCATATGTTCCACCATTCCAATACAGTAGTGTGGGTAGGCTACTTTGAGTGTTATAGGAACATTTTCTTCCGGCTTTCAGTCCTACGAAGTGCTCTACGTTTCGGTTTCGGTGGATGACCCGTTTCCAGAGAGTTGGAGACAGAACCTTCCTCCGTCGTATGTGGCTGTGATGCGTTTGTGGCTGGGATATAAATGTTACTGTATTAATAGGGCTACACCTCCACCACTCCCTTGACAATGTTACGCTTGTGTTGTCTGTGTACTTGTTTAACTCTCTTTCTCTCTCTCTCTCTCTCTCTCTCTCTTTCTCTTTAAACATCGTTCTCACTTCTCCCCTCCCTTTCTCCTCCTCACTCCAATCTCCCCCCAGCTCATCCCCTGCGTCAATAGAGAGCATCATCCAACGTCTCATTAGTGGGAGTGTCAGCCTTATGACTTCGGGGCTTACGTGTCATTTTCCCGTGGCATTGAGAAAGGTGGTGAGGGAGGGGAAATTAGCCTTAGAAGAGAGAGAGAGAGAGAGAGAGAGAGAGAGAGAGAGAGATTGGAGTGGTGGGCAGAAAGGGAGACGGAGACGTAGAAAGAGAAGGGAAGGTGAGGGAAGAGAGGAAGGGGAGAAGTTGAGGGAGAGAATGAGAGTTGCAGGAAGAAGAATGAGCAGTGCGAAGAAAGAGGGAGGAGAGAGGAAGGGGGAGATGAGTGAGAGAGATGAAGGATATGGGAGGCAGGAGAGGTGGGGAGAGCTGTTGAGTGAGATAAAAGAAGGGTAGTGAGAAGGGACAGGAAATGTATGAGCTTGGAAAAAAAGAGAGATGGATAAGAGGAGAGAGAGAGAGAGAGAGAGAGAGAGAGAGAGAGAGAGAGAGAGAATTACATAAGTTACAGATATCAGGTGTCCAATTGGCCTGCAGCAACGTTCTGTACTCAGCGGGCTCAATTTCAGTAATGGGTTTAAGACCAATTTAAAGGAAATGAGTAGAAGTGTGTTGGGAAAAAAAAGAGGAAGACTGGGAGAAGAGAGGGAGAGTGGTGGAGAGGGATGGAGGGGATGGAGGAGAGGGAGGGAGGGGATGACGGCGAAGGAGGGAAGAGGTGGTGGAGAGGGAGGGAGGGGATAGTGGAGAGGGAGAGAGGGGATGGAGAGGGAGAGAGGGGGTGCTGGACAAGGGGTAGGATGGTGGACAGAGGATGAAATACAGAGTAACAGGAGACAGAACCAGCCAACCAAACAGAAACAGGAGGAAGACACATATTAACAACAGGTATATAATAGGTAAACACGATATTTTCTCGGGTAAGAAGCATCACCTATGGCTTGAGTTAACTGCTAAGAAATGATAAGAAAAAATCAAGGCTCTTTTTCGTTCACCTCTCCCTACGAAAAAATAATAAGGGAAAAGAAAAAGAAAACAGATGAAGATGGGGCAGCCGCTATGAGATGTTAAGCCGCCTTCTCATCTTGACTTAGGCCTTTGAGACTGTGACTAGTAATCATCAGCCATCCTGGACCTTCATTCTCGTTGGGAATAGAAGCTCCTCTCCTCAACACCTCTTCCTTATCAATTTAGTTTTGGATATGGCTGGCTAATCTTTTGGACGTTATTAATGCTGAGTATGACGATACTAAAAGGATTTGTTTCAAGCGTCAGAGGACATTAGGATGTAATATGCAAAATAAATCGGTTAGGAAAAAGTGTTAGGGTTGCTAGAGTACAAACCACTGCATCATCCAGGTCATCCCAGGTACTATTGGCGGCATCTATAGCTGGTACAGTCAGCGTTGTCAGTCCTTTTTCCTTGGTGTGAATCCCGTGCAATGTTGGGTCTGGTTAGTACTTGGATGGGTGACCGCCTGGGAACACCAGATGCTGTTGGCATCCCTACGTGTCAAGTTGGGTTGGTGGAGGATTAGTGCCCCTCCCTGTAAAACAATTAACTCTAAGCCCTTGACCACCCCGTGTGGGATACATGGCGTCTGGCAAGGAATGAATGAATGAATGAATCCCGTGCAGCTCGACTCAGTTTCTCCGAACCATTTACTGGTGAGAGGGAGAATTGCTGGGAGATGTCTGGCGTAAGTGTAAGGGGTGGGAGGGCGGGGGTGGGGGGGAACGTGACTGAGAGGATGCCACACCAGTGTAATACAGATGTGGCACCAGCGCATTTGTAAAAAAAAAAAAAAAAAAAAAAAAAAAAAAAAAAAAAACTAGGTTTACGATATGAATGAGCTAAAACAACCTCTTTTTAGTGGTAACAACACAGAGTTACGGACTCCACTTATATCTTAGAATGATTCTACAGTACAATCTGTGTGTTGAGGTTAACCTATACAGGAATAGTCATTTAAACGACAGTGCCAGAAGTCTAATAAATGTTCACAGCTGGAAGTGGTGGCATGTTACATAGGTTTTACAGGGTAATAATCGGGGAAACTAATTACAGTTTTAATGAACAAGCGGCAAAAGCTATTGCAGTTACATCTGACTTTATAACAGATAACCCATAAAAAACAACTACAGTAAGTTTTGCATAAAATGACCATACCCACAATAATATGATTTTTTTTTTCAGGCGTGTTCGACATTGCTTAAGCAAGGCTGCAAATTAATGAATCCTTGATGATCTCTTAAATTTTGACCTGGATAATTATAATGTTTATCATGAGATTAGGACTGACCCTTATTGCACAGTATGCTATATTTGCTTGTTCATGAATATTACTGACATTGTAGGATGTTATGCCGGAGACGTTTAGGAGTCTATAAGTAATAAAGGAAGAATATTTTAATATTTCAGAACACCCACCACCCAACACCAGGACCTTTACTTTTATCTTTGTTAGTAATCAGTGATTTAACGAATTTATATACGACATTATGATTGAAAGTGAACCGTGGTATTTCTCATTTATCTTTGTTACTAATTAGTGATTAAACAAACTTATATGCCACATTATGTTTAAAAAGTGAACCTTATCTTGAGGTGTGTGTGTGTGTGTGTGTGTGTGTGTGTGTGTGTGTGTGTGTGTGTGTTTGTGTGCGTGCGTGCGTGTGCGTGTGTGTGTGTGTGTGTGTGTGTGAATTATCAGGTTCAGTTATTTTAACATTATTGCTTTAGCGTTCTGCAACAGTTCAGTTATTAAACATTACCGGATGTTGTTCTTCCTGCACGCGTGTATATTTCCGTGGTCGGAAGATCGGAAGGTTTTCTCATCTGAGAACACCACCGCGGACCAGAAGTCTAGGTCTTTGTCGACATACTGACGTGCAAAGTTAAGCCTGGCAGCACGGTGCGCTTCAGAGAGCAACTCCTTTTTGGCCGGAACCTGGTGATGTATTCCCGTCTTACGAAGCCGCCTCCGGACTGTAGCGACAGACACATCCAGCTGGAGTCTGTTCCGAAGTGCCACAGCGTTCGTTATGGGGGTTTCCTTAGCCGCTTGTATAATGCACTCATCCTGTGGAGGTGTTGTTACACGGGAGCGTGGTGGCATGGCTATGAGGAAATATTATAAAGAGAATACGTCATTGGAAACAACTATTTTACATGCTCGTAGGAGCGGTGGTAGAGGGAGGAGTGGGGGACCAGGGGGGGCATGGCTTAGGGGGATGGGAGGGTTGGGATGGGCGGGGAGGGAGAGGAGAATGTTGGTGGACTGTGGTGTGAGGGAGGATTGCAAGGGAGATGATACGTCACACTAATTGGCGTCCTGTTACCTGTTCAACAGGATTAGTGTAACACAACGTCGTTGATTCTGGTTTTCATTTTTATAGGTAAAAAGTATGTTATACATCGTTGACGCTGTACTACGTGTTAATGTCAAATACATAACTATAGACAGTTTAAAAATTTAAGCAAAAACATCATGAAACAATCACATCATAGATGTTCGACATACACGAATGGCAAAAAAAAGTAATTACCGACCAAATCTTTCATAGTTAGGCGCTCTTACCTCGGTTAGTAAGATTTCCTGTCTCTTCCTACCTACTGATTCGTTTTGCCGCAGTTGTTGGGGATATGCCTAACTGATTGGCGATGGCCCGAATACTGGAGCCTCCTTTCCGCAGACAAATGATCTCCCCTTGCAGGGCTACTTGCTTCCCGTCTGTTCACTGTGACTCCTGAACTGTCAGTGGTGTAGGAATGCTTTGTGGTGTATGGACAACACCTCGGTATACACCCAGACTCACTGAGAGGCGAGACATATTGGAGCCAAGTTTGAGGTTCGCAATCACCAGATGGATGGTTTGGAGGTTGGGCCCTGCAGACAGACATATTAGCAGTTGGCACAAGGCCTAGGGAGTGCTTGAAGGAGCTGATGGTTCTATCCCGGCCTAAACCATTTGTTTTATATGACTATGAAAGATTCCAGCAAGTCCCATATTCTCCGATAGGTTATAGAATGGAGGATGGCTGAACATTTACAATGAATGAATATAAATTACAAATATGTGTTGTCGTTTCCGTATTATTGTATGCATTTACTTTGTTGATGCAGTGTTACAGATTACCATTTGTCACTCCCACAATCAGTGAGAGACACTTGCATGGCGAAGATTACATGAATACAGGTAAGATAAAGGAACAGATATCGTATGATTTGTGCTCGTAACATGATAACCCCATTAACATTATAATAATCTAACCTAAAATTAATGGAACCATGAAGGAATCGATATCTGCAGTATGTTCTATGCATTGTGTAATTTAACTTATATCGACCACACTTGAAGAAACTCATATTATTATGGGTATGGTCACTTTATGCAAAACTTACTCGTTGTTTTTTATGGGTTATCTGTTATAAGGTCAGATGTTACTGCAATAGCTTTTGCCGCTTGTTCATTAAAACTGTAATTAGTTTCCCCGATTATTACCCTGTAAAACCTATGTAACATGCCACCACTTCCAGCTGTGAACATTTATTAGACTTCTGGCACTGTCGTTTAAATGACTATTCCTGTATAGGTTAACCTCAACACACAGATTGTAGAATCATTCTGAGATATAAGCGGAGTCCGTAACTCAGTGTCGTTACCACTAAAAAGAGGTTGTTTTAGCTCATTCACATCGTAAACCTATTTTTTTTTTTTTTTTTTTTATACAAATGCGCTGGTGCCACATCTGTATTACACTGGTGTGGCATCCTCTCAGTCACGTTCCCCCCCACCCCCGCCCTCCCACCCCTTACACTTACACCAGACATCTCCCAGCAATTCTCCCTCTCTTGTCAGTAAATGGTTCGGAGAAACTGAGTCGAGCTGCACGGGATTCACACCAAGGAAAAAGGATTGACAACGCTGACTGTACCAGCTATAAGTGCCGGCGATAGTACTTCCCCCAGGTGATACTTTCCTACTCATTTTACCTGCCGTACCACACAAAGGTAAATGGACACCTAAAGCGAGTGGCGGCTGGATCCGTACCCCGGTGCTCTCAGGTTGCCATCTTCGTAGCCTAGGAGCACAAACCCCTCCGCTACCGGTGAGGAATTGCTGGCGGAAAGAAGAAGAAAAAAAAAAGGTTTCACACGTTGGGATAAGAATCTTGTGGATATTTTTACTCGGGGAAGTGAAGTGGAATGGGTACAAAAATAATCTGTCTGTGTTTGAGAGAGAGAGAGAGAGAGAGAGAGAGAGAGAGAGAGAGAGAGAGAGAGATCTAGTAACCAAACTTAATTGGTTTCTAATTGTGCTGTACAAACTTTATAGTCTCACTTAAACCAGTTAAACTAATGGCCGGATCTAAATGGATAGGAATATGATAGAGAAGAGAAAGAGAAAAAGAGAGAGATGTGGTGAGGGTTGGAGAGAAAAGGGGGAGGGACTGGGGAAACGGAAGAGAAGTATGTGGAGAGAGAGAGAGAGAGAGAGAGAGAGAGAGAGAGAGAGAGAGAGAGAGAGAGAAACACACTAATTACAGAAAACATGGAGGGATAATATTTTCTCATCTAAGCTAATTCCACTAATGGTTTGAGTGAAGTGGGTAAGACAAGAGTAGGAAAAATGAAGGCTCTCCCCTGTCCACCTCTCCCTCAGGCATAACTACTGGCCGTAAAAACAGAGATACCTTTTTGATTTGTCGAGATAACAGTCGTGTGGATATTGTTACACAGAGAAGTGGACTGGAAAGGGTACAAAAACAATCTGTGTTTTGTGAAGTGGTGAGGAAGTTGGGAAAGAGAGAGAGAGAGAGAGAGTTTCAGGATATGTAGGAAGGGAAAATACGAAAGAGAGAACAAGAGGATGTAAGTAGAGTCACTGGGACAGCAGGAGCATTTAGAGAGCATTAGAGAGAGAAAACGTTTTAACCAAGGGCAGTCATGAGCAAAGAAAAAAAAAGAAAAAGAGAGTATTAAGAGGAGAGGGAATGCAGGAATAAAGGATAATGGACCCCCCCCAAAAAAAAAAAAAGTAATGAAACTAGAGGGAGGAGGATAATGGCTAAGGACAGGTGATTGGCATAATAATTAATACAGTATACAAATTATTTTCTAGTCATAACTTTTATCGGGAGAAAGTTTATATAATAGTCCTTTTCACACTGTCGTTGTTATTCAGTGGATGGTTTATAGCCATCGTCGTTAACAGCATCGTTATATTTATCATCGTCGTCGTCATCGTCGTCGTCGTCGTAGTCTTTGTCACCGCCACAGTTTCAGTCATCATCATCATCATCATTATCATCATCATCATCATTATTCCGGGTAATCATATTCACTTTTAATCGTCATCATCATCTCACCTAATGGATGGGGTGAGGTATGATCCAGAGAGAGAGAGAGAGAGAGAGAGAGAGAGAGGTTACATACATACACAACAGACAGACAGACAGATTTACGTCCTTGCTTTTAAGTCAGCCCACAATAGTAACCATTCATAATTCTTGGGACATAGGCCAGATTACACTGCAACACTGCCGGTATATCTTCCTTGCTTCCTCCTCCTCTTTAATGTGAGAGAATATACATTTATATTTTATCCTGCTTCCTCTAGACGGTTTTATTCAGTCTGGGTATACTTCTCAAACTAGAGGGGTTACGTGCAGCCTATTTAACCCCATTACCACTAGGGGACTCTACAAGGCTGAGATAAATGGTCAGGTAGCATCATGAGTAAAGTATATAATGCCTCGTCTTTTTAACAGGGCTAACGTGTAATAGGCAGTGTAAATCGCTAAAGAAAAGGCGCTACGTGGCCTCCTTAATGACGAAAATACTGCCTCCGAGTCTGTCCTAAGTCGGGATTTAATTTGCGGTCACGTCGCTCCTGCTGAGATAGGCTCCATTCAGTCGTGCACACAGACTTGGACTCCTCCCAAGCCTGACTTGCAAGATCGTCTCACAGCACGCTCTGGTCTTCGTAAATTTCTCTCTTTAAATCTCATTCATTATTAAAGATTGCCAACTTCGTCTCCACACAGCTACGGAACATCTTACCTCGTAAAAGGTGGTAAACTCTACTGATTCTTATTGCCTCATTTTATTCAGTACAGTGCTTGTATGGTTTAACCTTGACCCCATAAATCCCTTAAAGGGCGTTGATAAAAATAAAAATAAAGGAGGAAGTGAATTTGTGAGGAAATAAAGATATGGCTCCAATTTGAAAAGTGCCTGGAGGCCAGAAGAAGAAAGAAATCATGCAAATGCAATATGATCCTCCATCAGTGTGGACAACATAAAATTTACCCAGTCAAATATTACCCTTTTCGAGGTGTCGCGTCCAAAGTCTTGGCTACCATAGCTCAGAGCATTAAATGCAGCGAACGAACGCATAGTGTGTTACAAGGATGGAACTTATGTACCGCCCTTCTGTGGGGTAGTAGTCGGAAATTTTCTAAATCCAAGTCTGAGAATTGCCTCCTATATCATGTTTAAAATTGCCGCTAAGCGTTTTCTTTTTTTTTCTCTTTTTTGTCACTAGGCGTGAAAAACTACACAAAGTCCAGTACGGCAGCTACCTTGCTGTAATTTATTTATGTTGAGCATCCACAGGTGGTATCGGTAACTACTTAAAATAGCTTGTGTACTCGTAATGTTTGGCATTGCCCCCCTCACATGTGCAGCGGGGCGCCCAATTCAAAACAAACGTGACTGAGCATTTTGGGAACAGACGGCATGTTTGGGGTAAAGGTATCCTAATGCCAGCGCGTGAACATGTGTGATTATTATTTGGGTGCAGTTAATAATACAATGATTTTAAGCATCATTTGGAGAGTAAACTGAGCATAAACACAAAGAGACTAGTGATGATAGGCTCGTGTGCACAACCCATTATCAATCTATGCATCGCTCAGTCATTTATCAACCTTTCATGGGCGTAGGGTTCTGGGGTTAGGCAGTTCAGTCCATATATTTAAGGCGAGAACGACCCATCATTCATCCCTGACCAGCCTTACATACCATCCCAACCTCCACTCGGACATAAACCCATTTGATCTCTGTCCGGATAGAGTAACTTAACCTACTAGACCCCCAGGCTCCCACTTGTTCGTCATATGATTATCATGGGACATGTTAAATAGACTGTGGGATTACGGAAAATTACTAGGTCGTTCATTCAGTGCAGAGTCGCCAGAACGTAGTGCTAAAGTGAGTGGATGTTGAGCGCCCCGCCAGTAACCCCCATAACACACCAAAATAGTCATTAGCCCATAAGCCACTACGCAGCTATTCAAGAACATATAAACAAAATTAAACATCAAAGGTAACATAATTTCGTATCACCTGAAAAAAAAAAAAAAAAAAAACATTCGAGAGTGATCAGAAAATTCAATGTTTTTTAATACTCGTATCCTAAAGGTGTTTGATCATTATGTGAGTGGACGAAAACCAGGCTTGGGGTGGGAGTTGGCTTAGCTGTGTGTGTGTGTGTGTGTGTGTGTGTGTGTGTGTGTGTGTGTGAGAGAGAGAGAGAGAGAGAGAGAGAGAGAGAGAGAGAGAGAGAGAGAGAGAGAATGTAAATGGTATGTGTGCATATCCATTTGCGTGTGCGTATAATGTGTGTGTGTACGTGGTGGGTCCAAGCTTCGTCAGTGATGATATATATATTTGGACTGGTAGGCGATGTGTGTGTGTTTGGATAGAGCGCTTTCACACGCAAACAAGTTAAATTAGCCCACTGAAGTTAGTATCTCTCTCTCTCTCTCTCTCTCTCTCTCTCTCTCTCTCACACACACACACACACACACACACACACACAAACAGCCTGTCTTTCTGTCTGTTGCACTCACTCTCCTTCCCGCTCCCCACGTCTCCCGGCAATTTTCTCTTCGCTTTTATCTTCACTTCTTACACTTCAGTCGTTCTGTCTAACTCAGCTGACTCTCTCTCTCTCTCTCTCTCTCTCTGGCGTACAGGGTGGTGCACAAGTTACTGTCTCATCTCGTGGAACCCGAATCAGGTAAAATATATCTTTAGTCTCCCTGCCACTTTCCCATTTCCTTTTTCTTCCTTAATTCTCTCATTTTCGTCTTTTCTTTTTGCTGCTACCTTGTGTTTTTTTTTCTTTGTCTTCATCCATCCCTCTTTCTTTTCTTGGTACCTTTTTTTACTTTTGTTCTGTTGTTTTATTTTTCTTGTTCCTTCTTTCCTTTTCCTTCTGCCTCTTTTTCGGGCTATTTTTTCTTCGTTCTTTTGTTCACGTATTTTTGCCCTTTCTCCCTTCATTAGTTTCTCTTTTTTCATTTATTTCTACTTCTATAATTCTCTTTCTCTGTTATGTGGATAGATTTTTACTCTAATTTTGTGTTCACTTTCCTTAACGTCATGAATGGAAATATCGTCCTTTATTTACTGTGTTCTTGCTGTCTCAGTTTCTCATCATTTTTGCCTATATATTACAGATCTAACGTTACACACACACACACACACACACACACACACACACACACACACACACACACACACACACACACACACACACACACACACACACACACACACACACACACACACACACACACACACACACACACACACAGATTTCGTAATACCTATAAAACACTTCCATTTTCACCTTAAATTTCGCTATTACCAGTGTATTTCAGCTTTCCAGTAACTTTCCTTCCTCTAAGCGTTCATTTAGTTCACGGCCAATTTATCTTAGTCCCAGCAAGACGACACAGACGGCCGGCTGAGTAGGAGGGTAATTTGTAAGCAACCTTGTTCGTGTATGTCGGAGGAAACGAGATGGGAGGAGGAGAGAGATGAGACAAGGCAGATGGAGTGTAAAGAGGAGGAGAGTTGAAAGGAGGAGGGGTTAGGGAAGGAAGGAAAGTAAGATGAAGGCAGGAAAGGTGAAAGGAAATAAGGGTAGGAGGAAAGGATGAAGGAAGGAGAAAACGAGATGAGAGGAGGAGAGAGGTGAGCAAGGAAGATGGAGTGTAAAGAGGAAGAGAGTTGAAAGGAGGAGGGGTTAGGTAAGCAAGGTGAAGGAAGGAAAGTAAGTGGAAGGCAGGAAAGGTGAAAGGAAATGAGGGAAGGAGGAAGGGATAAAGGGATGAGTGAGAGAAGGAAGGGAGGGGGTGAAGGAAGGAAGGAGAGATAAAGAAAGGGAGGTGAACGAAAGAGGAGGGGTCAAGGAATAAAAGGAGGGAGTGAAAAAAGGAAGGGAGGGAGGGGGTGAGCGAAGGAAGAAAGGCGGGTGAAAGAAGGGAAAGAGAATGAAACAAGAGAGATGAAGAAATGAAACAAGGAAGACAGGAGGAGGCTTGAGGGAAGAAAGAAATGAAAACAACAGAGGAAAAAGAAGAAATAGATATTGACTTCATGCAGACCTCCATCAATAATACTTCTGACATCAGCACCGTGCAACATCAGTAATATTTTCTTGGCTTCAACACCAAACAACATCAAAATAATATCTGCTTTTTTGACATTACAGAACACTTTCATTTATAATATTTTCCTGACATCAACAATGTAAAACTTCATCTTGACATCAAGACCAACATCACTTCACGTACCTCTATATGACGTCACGCATTTTAGCAGCATCAGTACTATATAACCATCAATATTTATGTTCGTAACAAAGTATATAATAATTTCATAACATAAGGAGCGAATGACGTAGCACTGATATATTCTTGACGTCAGCTCTGTATGACTTCACAGTTACGCACATAATTCTAGTGACATCAGCACAACCCAGACGGCCGACACTGACCTCAGGATGTCAGAAGGTTCTCGCTCGGGGATTCCTTATACTGGATGTCAATTAAAGTTTCCATGATTTTTTTTTTCCATTTTTGAGCGTACCCTTGGTTGACAGGTGTGTTCATTTATTGCTCTCTCTCTCTCTCTCTCTCTCTCTCTCTCTCTCTCTCTCCTTTTTGGCTTTCACTTTCCTCACTCTCGTTTTCCTCACCCGCTCACTTTCCTCACTTCATTTCTTGCTTTCCTTACTTCCACATTCGTTCGGTCATTCTCTCTCTCTCTCTCTCTCTCGCGCCACAACAATTCATCACCGTGTCTCCTATGTCGTTCACTTTGCTCCCTCTCCTCTGACAGAGCCCGTGACGAAGTTGGGGGGGGAGGGAGGAGGGGAAGTAACAGGTTGTGTGTGTGTGTGTGTGTGTGTGTGAGAGAGAGAGAGAGAGAGAGAGAGAGAGAGAGAGAGAGAGAGAGAGAGACTGATTGGAAAGAATGGCATGGATTGGAAAAATGTGGCTAAATGGAAAAGTAAAGAAAGGGAGGAAGAGAGATTAGAGAAATGGAAAGAAAAAGAATGCGAAATGATGAATGGTAGGCAAAAGAGAAAGAGAAAAAGAGGAGGAAGAGAGGGAAGGGAACTAAGAGGGAGAGAGAGAGAGAGAGTGGCGGGGGAGAGTGGTAGAGGGGAAAGAGGGAAAAAAAAAGAGGGAATGAAAGTTTGACAAGGTAAACAAAAAAGAGAGGAGTTGGAGGGAGAGAGAGAAAAAATATGAGTGGGGGATAACTGAGAGGTCAGGAATATTGAAGAAAAGATGGAATAAAAACAAAAATGAAAAAATAAGGTTTTGGATGAAAGAGGGAAAGGAAAGTGAGAAAGAATGTGATATGAGTGAAGAGGAGGAAACAAGAGGGAAAAATAAAGTATATTAGAGTGATAGAGTAAAGGAAAAGAGTGAGAGAGGCGGTGGAGAGAGAGGGAAATGGACTGATAGACAGAAACAGGAGAATGTGAGGACGGGAAGGGAGAGAAGAAGGAGGGAAACAGAAATAGGGGAGACAGGAAAAAGCAATGACAGGTTGAAGGAAGGGAGGAAGGCATGGACGTTGCAAAGAGGTAGAGAGAGAGAGAGAGAGAGAGAGAGAGAGAGGAGAGAGAGAGAAATAAACACGGGGAAGGGAAGGTCCACCTGTACACAAAATCATCAAAGGTAAATCAAGGTAATTAGATATACTTAGAGGCGAGACAAGCAGATCAGAGAGAGGGTGAGGACGAGGAATGCTGGCGGTCGATGAAGGGCAGTGAGTGTGGAAATTACTTTAGGGAATATCGTTAGGAATGCAAACACGCCCTCCGACAAGGAGAGAGAGAGAGAGAGAGAGAGAGAGAGAGAGAGAGAGAGAGAGAGAGAGAGAGAGAGAGAGAGAGAGCGAAGAACAATACTTTTATGACATTACTTTTAATCTTGTTGTCTCTCGGTTAGGGATTTTGATGACTGAGTGGTTAGGGTTCAAACACAAGCCAAGGCGAACATTTAAGGTGGTTGCTGGTAATACATTTTCGCAATAATCTTGAGGATGTTTGCGCCTTGTTGATTTACCTGTGGCATTTGCAGACCCTTTATCACACACATACATAGCCCACTGCAACATTCACAAGCATCATTCTCCCTGTCGACACCCCTTTCTCATTTGTACTTATCCTGCATTAGGAGTTCAGTCTGGCTATCACTCTCCCTCTGAGGAAAGTTCCGGTTCTATTTTCCTTTTTTGATTTGAAAAGCTAGAGTTATTTATGTTTCGCTATGGTCATCGTTTGGCGTCAGATTGAAATAAGGGACATGAAGGGGTCAATCGCTTTTACCTAGGGTCTTTCTTAGTGTAAATAAAACATCTGGCCAGCAAGAGCAAAATACAGAATCAGAATCGTGTCGTGGTATTAAAGGGGTTAAGATGCTAGAGAGGGACGCCTTCGTGTTGTGGCGCTGATATGACCGGAAGGGTCATTTGCCAGGGTATACAAATGTTCCTCAGCTGCTTCCCTGTCCCCCCCAAAAGAGGATGGTGGTCTGCAGGAGAGGGAGAACTTAAACCTACAGTCCACCGGGTTCACATTTCAGATGAGCTTGAAATCACCACAGCAATAATAGGGTTGAACTTTGAGGACCTTGGGTGGTAAAAATATGAGTGAGTTTTCTTGCTTGGAAGAATGATGTCAAGAAACTAGAGACTAATTATTCTTTCGCCTTAACTTTGCCCAGATTTTCGTCCTTTTGCGGCTTATTTCACGTAGGTCACTGACAGAGAAAGACCTGGCTGTGACTTCATCTTCATAGCACTTCTTCGTGACTGGCATTATTTTCTAGGTCATTTGTTACAGCTCAGCATTCAAGATGGAGCATTGGCAGTTTTAGGCCAGGTTAGAGTAAAACGAGTATATGAATGTAATGAAACTGAGAACTAACTCTAGTACTTTCACCTTAACTTGATGTAGAGTTTTCGTCCTTTTGCAGCTTATTTCACGTAGCTCAGTGGCAGGAAAAAAAAAAAAATGGTACGGCTCCGCATCCTTTGGTAACACTTCTTTGTGATTAGCATACTTGTTAATCTGTTGTTACGACTCAGCATTCAAGACGGAGAGATGGCAGTGTTAGGCCAGGTTGGAGTGACAAGAGTATGGCAGACATTATAGTGAGCTCAAGACTGCTAGCTACAGATATTTTTCATTTACATAGAGGAGACATCTGGCAGTAGAGGAGATAAGGGAGACTATATGCAACTCCTTCAGGTAGATAAAGGAGACTAACTTTCAGGTAGATGGAGACTGTATCCAACTCCTTTAGGTAAATAAAGGAGATTATGTCCAACTCCTTCAGGTGGATAATTTTCTCCTAATAAAAACCTCTGAAGTTGACCAGAAAATAACAAAATGACGTCATAGGATTGAAAATATTAATAACCATCATTCACCTTCAATCGCCACTCAATCACTCTCGCCAATCACCCCTCAAACGACCCCGAACCAGCTTATAATTTAGGCCCTCCCTTGGATATGGTTTTCCGGCCGAATGGGGGATTTAATCGCGGAAACGGGCCATCCTTTTCGTGGCAGCAAATTGGAGATCCGGGAGGGCATTTATAAACCTTCTTATCGAGTTTCCACGGTGGATTAAGTCTCCATTGAGCTTTTTTTGGGGAGGGGGAAAGCATTTTTTTTTTTTTATCCTTTTTTAGCCCATTAATCTTGTATAATTTTTTTAGTAGCTGACTGAAGATAAAAGCACAAATAGAGAATCTTATTCATATGGCTTAAGAAATTTAATGAATATGTCATTTGATCTATGTAAGGGTTCTGAAAAGCCAAATTAGGAGACTGGAAAGGTTCAAGGAAGAGGGTTATAGAACTGAAGTGTTTTATGAGAGATTTTGATAATGAGATGGATTGGAGAAGGGAATAGGGGAGTTTAGATCCCGTTTTTCGTAATACTCTTTTCTTTTTATCAGGGGTTACTTACGTAGATCCCCGGCGAGCAGGCTAATGCAATTCCGTGACTATTAAATTGCTGGTTATTTCTCCCCAGCGTCTCCTGTACTCGCGTTTCTCTCTCTCTCTCTCTCTCTCTCTCTCTCTCTCTCTCTCTCTCTCTGGACAAGGAAGCGTGATGATGTAATTTAGTTAAAAGACTTGAGTAACCATCCATAAGACATACGAGTACCTATATCCCCACAGGTACTGTATCCTGTTCACTTTAACCTGGCCTAAATTGTCATCTCTCGATCTAGTATGCTGGGTTGTAACAATAGACTAACACTGGAATATGGCGCTAGTCACGAAGAAGAGCTGTGGAAAAGATGTACGGCCATAGTATTGCCCTTTTCTGCCACTGAACTACTGTACGTGAAGTAAGCTGGAAAAGGACGAACATCTGGGCCAAGTTAAAATGAATCAACTGTAGATGGCCATTTATGAGACGGCCCTAACATGTATTCAATACGATCTGTGGACATTGGCGCCGAAATGGTAACATGTGTAGAGGTGTATGGTATGTAGGACTGCTGGGCCTTGATAGCAGGCTGTGAAGCCTATGCCCAGAGTCGGACACATAAAAAAAAAAAAAAAAAGGTGCAGGCTGGCGACATAAAAACTGTGCCGAATCTCAGGGAACGGGCGATCAAGTTTATTTGCAGAGTCAGTCACGTAAATAAGGTGAAGCCCGTAATGATTAGGAGTTAGTTCAAGAACATGTCCATTTCTCACCTGTTACTGTGTCGTTCAGAGTCCTATTGCAAGTGACTCAGGTGATTACGTAACACCACTTACTTAGCGATTCATTCTGCAGATTATGCTTAAAATTCTTCTTGTATGTTAGTACCGTAAACTGTATCAATATCAGAACGTTATTATACTTAGAAAGGCTAATGTGTAATGCTCAAATCGCAAAGGAAAAGGTGCTTGGACCCTTAAACATGAGTAAACTATGTGTGTTACCCCTCAGATGTTGATATATCTCGAAAATGTTCCCTGTGGTATTTATTTCCAGATGTGTGTATGCGTCTTAAATCCATATTCTTTTATTATTATTATTATTATTATGTTTTTTTCCCTTACAACACCTAAGGGAGTAGAGCACGAAATTCAGCATCTGTAATTTGTTAAGCATTTGGGTTCAGTAGAGTTTTTTCTGTTATTATTATTATTATTATTATTGTTGTTGTTGTTGTGTGTGTGTGTGTGTGTGTGTGTGTGTGTGTGTGTGTGTTTAACCGTACTATTTCCGTATGATTTTATTGGTCTTATGAGGCTTTTAACTTAGAGGGATTACATATAGGCTACCCCTCATTAATCTCTTCATTACAACACGTCTTTCCTAAGCTGAATAAAATCGTCTGAAAGTGACTCGAGTAACAGGCAAGACGTCATCGTGGTGTAGGAGGGGTTAATCTTAGAACAATAATAAATCCTGCCATATTAAGTACCAGGCCATTTCTTCTGATGGGATTAAGACAGACAACCCCCTTTGAGATAATCCAAATTAATCCTGTGCCTTTCTTGAGACGCTGGGAATGAAATCCTCTACCCCTCTCAAGTAATATATCCACTTTCAAAATTGCAAAATTCCGTCCCAGGCTTAAGAAGTAAATTAACTTTCTGAGTTACAGTTTCCTCTCTCTCTCTCTCTCTCTCTCTCTCTCTCTCTCTTTGGATGTCTCCTGGATGTACCCTTACGCTGTCACTTACAAAGTTCTTATATTCTGACTGTCCCTGAGCGATAGCTGTGAAATTTCATTTAGTTCCGTTTAGGATTTCCTATTATCGTAACTAACAAACTGCTTCCTACAATTTTGAAATATACAGGTACTTTGATTTATTTATTTATTTTTTTTTTTTGTAACAATTTTACGTATTAGGTTTCACCTCATAGAGATATAAGGAAGAGTATGTGCACTATCGCTGACCGAAAACTTCTGGACACTCCGCCGTCACTTCTTAGGCCGACTGTACTCATTTCAAGATCCAGTCCCTTCCCGATTCGTACTTCTCCAGTATTATCTAATGTTAATTCTGGCTCTTACTCTCACTTCAAGAAAGTCTGATTCTCTCTCTCTCTCTCTCTCTCTCTCCCTACCTACCTACCTACCTACCTATACCTATTATCATCATAGTCCGTTTCCTGAAACCTGACATTCCCCTTACCTGCTACACACCTTCACATGCCCCCACTTCGGTACAGACACCCATCATCTCATTAAGGACAGGTGTATTGGAAGGAGCGAAGGTGTTGGTGGTAAAATCTTATTCAGGTAAATATAAGTAATTCAACTTCTCCCTACCTGACCCCAAGGAGATCGAACTATTTTTTTTTTTTTTATAGCATCAAAAACCCTTCCTTGGAATGAATGTCTAAAGCAACAGTATTCAGTCACTTGTTGTTAATTTACCTTTATTTATTTTATTTTCTCTCTTACTTGCCCTTCCTAAAGACTACCCCTCTTAACAATTTCAAGACACTTTCATTTCTTTAATTTTCCTGCATTTCTTTTGTTTCTCCTTTATTTCCCTTCCTAGGGATTTCCCCTCCTTTCTTAACAGTGCCAAGACACTTTATTTTCCTTATTTCCCCTTTATTTCTTTTATTTTCTCTCATATTTGCCTTCTGAGAGACTCCCATCCTTCTTAACAATTTCAAGACGTTTTCTCTCTTTAATTTTCTTGTTTCATTAATTTTCTCTCTTAGGCTATTTGCGCTGCGAGAGACTACCTTCCTGTCTAAAGTTTGATGATTCTCACCTTTCTTGAATTTTCTTTATTTCTTTTATTTCCCTTCTGAGAGACGACCCTTCCTTTCTTAATAATTTCAAGACGTTCGCCTTCCTTTAAGTCAATTTTATTTCCTTTATTTCTCTTTTGCTTGTACCCAGAAATTGCCCAACCTCTCTCTCGCTCTCCTAAGGCTAGTTCCATTTTCTTTTTTTTCGTTCCGTGTCAGCAATTCTCCTTTGCATTTAAATTTTGCCTTGAGACCTATCGTAGTTTCCTGAGCCCTATATTTTTTCATTCCTGTTTAACTGAGACGATTTTGTTCAGCCGAGACGATTTTGTTCAGGTGAGACGATTTTGTTCAGGTGAGACGATTTTGTTTTGTTCAGGTTAGATGATTTTGTTCAGGTGAGACGATTTTGTTCAGGTGGGAAGATTTTGTTCAGGTGAGACGGTTTGGTTCAGGTGAGACGATTTGGTTCAGGTGAGACGTTTTTATTCACCTGAGACGATTTTGTTCAGCAGAAGGTGACTATATAGGAACCTGAGAGTGTTAATACTGTTTCCATTAACTCGCGTGCTCGGAACATACTCGTATTGTGCTATTCTATTCCATTTAATACCAGATGAGTATATTCGGATAGTCATGTAAACCTGTGAGTATTATTACTGTCACCATAAGCTCCTTCATGGTCGGGATAACTCTGTAGGGTTTTATTCCGGTATATTATAAAGATTAAAATATTCTCACCTGCTTATTCCTTGTATGTCATAGAATAAACAGTTTGCCCCTCCGAGATGCAGGAGTCTTATTGTGCGTAACAGAGGGAGGACACACCTTCACTTGTCACTACTTGGACGCTAATGACCACCGTCCATACTGGTTACGTGGTAAAACTTTGTCTTTCAGGGCTTATGAGATGGCATTATTATTATTATTATTATTATTTTTATTTTTAGGCCAGGTTCTAGTGTCTCGTGGCAGATCACTTTACCACTCAAGTCAGATGATGTCTTTTCTGAAGTTTATTCTTGCTGCTGCGGACGATTTTATTCTATTAGGAGAGCCATTGGTTTTTGTAGAATTAGTTAAGGCTGTGTCTAACCCCTCCAGGTCAAAAAGTCTCTCCAGAGCTGAATAAAATCGTCTGAAGGTTGCAAGAAAAAGGAAATAATAGGCTGCGGACGGAAGATCTTTTTAATGACTTTCAGATCACCCAAATTGTACCTACCTCGCGTTCTGTCGGTCAGCGTTCCAATGCCCTACCACTTGCCCACAATCTCTCCTGCCTTTTTCTTTCTTTTTTTAGGAAAGCCTTTAACCCCATCAGTTCGGAAGTCTCTCTCCAAAGCTTTATAGAATCGCAAGAAGGAAGGAAATAAGGAAAATAGAATGTAAATGGATTTTAAATGAAAATTCGCTCAGTATGTAAACTTTCTTCTGTCTCACTTCACCTTGCCATTGAGCTTAAAGTGAGTGGCGGCATCGTCTGGAGGACTCTCTCTCTCTCTCTCTCTCTCTCTCTCTCTTTTGCTGACGAAGGCCATCTAGTGGAATTGGCCAAGGACCCCAATTCCCTCCTCTCCTAACATTACCGTGTGACTGCATCCCTGACTTTGGGGTCGGGGAGGTGAGAAGGAAAGAGGAAGAAGAGGAAGAAGGAGGAGGAGGGGGTGGAGGAGAGAGGGGGAGAAGGAGGGGGAGGAAAAGGAAGAGGGGAAGGGAAGAAAAATGAGAGACGAAACTGGGAGAGGAGTGACAAGAGAGGGGGAAGAAAGAGGAGGGGTAGGAGTATAAAGGACTTGCACAGGGGGAGGAAAGGTAGTTGTGGAGAGGAGGGGGTGAAGAGAGGGAGGAGGGGGAGAAGGAATGAGAGGGCCAGAAGAAGGTGGTTGGAGGACAAAGAGAGTGAGCAAGAGAGAGGGAGAACGAAACTGGAGAGAAGGAATGAGGAAAGATGAGGGAAGCGAAGAAAGGAAAGGGGAGGAGGAAGGAAGGGAGACACGAGGAGGAGTAGGACTGGAGGAAAATGAGTGAGAAAAGGGGAAGGGGAGAAGGTGGAGAGGTAGAGGGAAAGGGAAGGAGAAGGAGGAGGAGAGAGGAGGGGAGGGGAGTAATGGGTGGGAAGGAGGAAAGGTAAGGGAAATGAAGGAGGAGTAGGAGGAGGAGAAGGAGCTGAAGGAAAATAATTGATAGACGTAGTAGGGAGAAGGGAAATGGAGAGGGAGAGAGGAGGAAAGAGAAAGGAAGAGAAGGACAAAGGAGAGGAGAGAGGGGAAATATTAGCTAAAAAGTAAAACAAAAAAAAGAAAAGAAAAGAAAAAGGGGAGAAAATGAGGAAAGCGACGGGAAAAGAGGAGAAACTGTAAATGATGATGATGGTTATGATGATGATGATGATGATGATGAGGAGGAGGAGGAGGGAATACGAAAAGGTTAAGAGAATATCATAAAGAGAAAAAGGGATGAACAAGGTACTGGGCCCCCCCCAAAAAAAAAAAAAAAAATCTGTGTTTTCCTCTCTTCAGTTTCCCCCTCTTGCCTTCTGACGCCTTTATTCGATTATTCTCTTTTTTTTTTTTTTCAGAGCCATATGATATTTTGTCAGTTTTTTCTTTTCTTGTTTTTCTTTTTCTCCTTTTTTTCTGGCGATGCGTCTGGTAGTCAATTAGAAACAATCTCCATTAATCTCTTTATTTATTTTATTTTATTTTTGATACAGTGAACATACTACTTTCTTTCAGCTCGTTTATTTCTTTCTAAAATGTTTGAATTCGAGATGTATCCAGTTAGCCTCGTCACCCCAATGACTCTCTCTCTCTCTCTCTGCCAAACGATTTTGCTCGACATATGGCGAATCTTTACTAGTAAAGGGGGGTGTATTAAATCTACATCTAACCCCACTAGCTCGAAAACCCCTCGTCAGCTGAATAAAATCGTCTGGAGATTGTAAGAAAAAGGAAATTGAATAAATCTAAGGGCTTAATACACTGAATATTACCATTTAGGATATAGGGAGGACGGCCCCACTGAAGCAGGTGCATCTCTGTGGTCGACGGATTTATTCAGACAGACAGACCAGGATTAAGCAAAAAATAAAGTAAATAAGTAAATAGATAGAGAATGAACAGCTTCTAGCCTCTCCAGTTCTTATAGTCTCTCTTAAGCTGAATAAAATCGTCTGGCGGTAACTGGAATAAGCAAAAATAAATCACCGAATTGATGGGGTTAAGGAAAAAATTATAGAATCGAAAATAAGA
The DNA here is from genome assembly GCF_032717465.1 of Coenobita brevimanus. Taxonomy (NCBI): domain Eukaryota; kingdom Metazoa; phylum Arthropoda; class Malacostraca; order Decapoda; family Coenobitidae; genus Coenobita; species Coenobita brevimanus. The sequence continues at coordinate 28,746,956 of NC_136996.1, forward strand.
GACGTAAAAGAAGAACGATGGAAAATGCAAAGGAGAAAGCCAAGGGAAGAATAATAAAGACGAAGAGAAGAAGGAGAGAAGGAAGACAGATGAGGGAGATTAAGGGATGCGGAAGACAAGAGGAAGACAGAGGGGAGGATTGAGAATGAGAGAGAGAGAGAGAGAGAGAGAGAGAGGCAAGGGATATAGAATTGGAATACGATTAAGAATAAGAATAAAGATGAGCAGACAAGAAGACAAAGACCAAGAATAAAAATAAGTAAGAAAAAGAATACAACTAAGGAAAATACTACTACTACTACAACTACTACTGTTGCTACTACTACTACTACTACTACTACTACTACTACTACTACTACTACTGCTACTACTACTACTACTACTGCTACTACTACTACTACTACTACTACTACTACTAATGAAGATGAACATGAAAAAGAAAGGGAAAGGGAAGGAGGAAGGGAGGAGGAGAGGGAGAGTACATTAGGAACCAGACAAACGACGCAATTAAGCAGGAATGTAAATGAATGAAGGAATTATTGATACGAAATTAACAGAGGTACATAAAACACAATTCCCCAAATGAACATAATCTGGATATAATATCAGTGAGTAGGGGTGGGGCAGTGGAAATGTGTGGAAGGGTGAAATGAAGAGCTTAGTTTCCCCTCCTGGAAGATGAGAGAGGGAGTAATGGAGATGAGGAGGTGATTTTGGTGTATAGTAAGTATGCACAGGATTGAATGAATATGATCTGGAAGGAGATTGTGTATTTGTGAGGGAGGGAGGGTGTTTGTGGGGGATTTTGTGTGTGTGTGTGTGTGTGTGTGTGTGTGTGTGTGTGTGCGCGTGTGTGTGCGTGTGTGTGTGTGTATTGTGCCTATTTGTCTGTGTGTGTGTGTGCGATGTGGGGTGCAAGGGAAATGTAGAGACTGGCAAATTTAATGTTTCATCTCCCCTCCTGGTTGACGCATTTGGAAGGGTTTGGGGGAGATGAGGAGATAATTTTATTGCAAAGTACGCTCATTCTAAATGGGATATGATAGAGGGATATGGAGGAGGATGGTTTGGAAAGGCAGGGGAAAATGTGAATTCTTGGTGTGAGCTTGGAGGTGTTGTTATTGTAGTCACCGTGGATCAGCTCTGGGATTAGCCGTCTGATAATAGATGTAGTAGATGGATAGATAGATAAACTCAGAGACCAATTGATTGACATTTGGATAGGCAGATGAATGTAAGAATGGATAGATGAAAGGATGGATGGATTTATGGTTGTATGGATGGATGGATATACTGACAAATGGATTGATACAGGTACATACATACATACATACATACAGTACATATATACGTACATACATACATACATACAGTACATATATACGTACATACATACATACATACAGTACATATATACGTACATACATACATGAGGCACAGAGAGAGCGAAATCGATAAAGATGTAGAGAAGTACTGGACACAGATAAGCACAGAGGGGCAAATGAATTGGCAGGTAGCTCTCTCTAGCAGGTAAATGGCCGCTTCCCCAGGCGCTGTAATATATTTGGGTGCCAACTAAGGACAATTTCACTCTGTTCTCGCTGTAACAGTACCTTTTGGAATTGAGGCTGGCAAGCACATGAACCAATAACATGAACATTATTGGAATGGTCGGAGGAGGAGGCTCATCTGAACGTGAACCCTGTGGACTACAGGATAAGTTGTCCCTCTCCATCAGTTTACCATCTTTGTTTTGAGAGAGAGGAAGGGGGTTGAGAGACGTTTGTATAGCCAGGTAACTCCACCGCCTGGCCATATCGGTGCCACCACGTGAAGGCGTCCCTCTCCAGCACCATTAGAACGGTGAAGAAAGGTAACTGTGAAATCCTTAGTGAGCTCCATACCTCCACAGTGAAGCTTACCACGTTATCAGTTAACATTATCTTCCCTTCCTTTCTCTTCCCTTCTCTTAATTTCTCTTCATGCTGTTCGTTTATTCTCCTTAATCCCCCTTCATAATTCCGGTGTGTTTTTTGTACTGAGATCGTTAAGTTAATTAGTGTAACGCTTGATTTTTTTAAAGCATTAATTTTGCCGAGTGTGAAGCTTGCTGGAAAAAAAAAACACCGGCTGGAAAACACACATCACTCACCGCAATCGTCGCTCACATCCGGATTCAGATCGTTCACCTCTCCAGCACGTATTTCTCTTTATTTTTATTTTCCACCAGATCTGCTCAGAGGTTATTTTATCGTTCACTTCTCTCACCACTAAGCGCGTCACTCTTCCCACAATGAATAATGGAACAAAACGAAGCAGATGTGGTTAGAGGTCACTCCTCCCCCTTCCTCTAACCCCAACCTTCCATCCACCCCCCCCCACCTCTTCCTTCTCCACCTCCTCCCTTCTTTGCTCCGATGGTTTGCGAGTGTGGACAGCGCGGTTGCCTAGCTTAATTAAATACACCTTAAGTACACCTGTTACAGATTTTTTTTCCTATTACATATGTAGCAGACTCACTGCAATAATACAGTAAATGTAAAATTAATCTACATATGACCCATAAAAACAAGATTATATATCCCAGTTGGTTGTATTATTAAACTGGAATCATGCATCTTGGGCCTGAGGCGAGTTGCTGCACCGCGCATGCCCAGTAGATGAACGGTACCAATGCTTCTGGTGCACTTAGAAAGCGAGCACTGTGTTTTGATTTTCTTGATTCGTCGTTTGGGCATGGGAAACAATTAAAATAACTAGTATTATGTGTGACTGTTTGATAGGCTTAGAAGTGGATTAGCGTCTAGTGGGGTGCGGTGTGGATGTTGACTCTGACACAGGATGGTTGCTACACCTGCTCTGTGCATCTACTGCCTTTTCTTGCACGCTCATCATCATCAACAATCCGCTGTTACCCCGGGGATGAAAGTAGGGAAGACTTCTTTTGTGTTTGATTTTTGCGTTTCTGCGTGTGCGTTCGTGTGATCTTCGAAGACACGAGTGACTGTGGAGATCGTTGGCCTTGTGGTGATGTCTTTCTGGAGTTATGGAGGAGAGGTTCGAAGAGACGGCGAAGCTAGGTACGAAAAGCGGCGAGGAGGACTGCCCAGATACGGCTACGTTTCTAGAAAGGTCGGCCATTATTATTAGTCCAGTTGTTGAGTGCATTGTTGTGATAATACACTTGTATTATTTTTTTTTGTCGAGTGGCATTTTTAAACATGATAATATTTAACTGGATGTTATGTGGAGTAATTAAACTGTTAAACTGTTACCGTTGTTCGATTACTGAGATAGTATAGTCTAACGACTGTTTACCTGCTTACCCACGTACCTGCCTCTCTACTTGTGCCATGCATGTAATTTTCTTATCGTGATGGCGACCTAATTTGGGATTATTAGCTATAGGTTACGTGAAGCGAATAGTTAATATCTGGTTACGTAAGTGAACTGAGCGCTTTTACGAAATCGGATGACCCACAAACAGTTCATTAGGCCACTTTGTGCATTGTAATCATCAGTAGTGTGTATATTTGTCTGGTGTTTTTTCGTCAAGGTATTCTTCGTTGGTACCAGATAATTAGAAGGTAATGCATTAGCCTGCCTACTTATAGTCTTAGTTAGTATGAGTGGACAAGTAATGACTGCCGAGTAAATTAACTTGTAACGAGTTGGGTCGTTGAAGCTTACACGCAACTCCTCCCACGTAGTTACCTCCAGTCTTTCCCCCCATCCCCATCATCCCCCCCCATCCATCACTTTCTCGCCCCTCCCATTACTCCCCCTCCCCTCCACTGTCTCCCTCCCCTCCACTCTCCCTCCCCTCCACTCTTCCTCTTACTTCTTCTCCCAGCACTTTCCCTTCCCTCCACACCTCTCCCACCCCCATTCCTCTCCCACATCGAGTCCCATCCCCTTTCACTCCTCTCCCTCTCCCGCACTGTTGCTCTTCCCCCTTCCTCTCTCCCCCACTTCTCCACCTTCACCTCTTGTTACCCCCCAGCCACACTCCTTTAGTCATGTCTCTTCTCACTCCAAGATAGGGACCTGGATTATAAATTTGTGGTTGCTTAGCGTAGTCCAGGAGGAAGATTGGGACTTAAGAAAAATAGACTTAAGAAAAATAGTGCCATGATAATCTATGTGTAAGGAATAGCCATTTGTTTGTCTCTCCTCTGCCCCCCCCCCTTCCAGCTCCATCTGTTCTTCCTACCTTCTTGTCCCTTCTTATTTCTGTAATTTTCGCGCCATTTCTTTTCCTGTCACATTACTCCCTCTTACGTCAACATTTACTCCCCTCTCTCCTCCTCTCCCACCCTTCCTGCCTCCTGTCTCTCCCCCCCATCCACTGACTTTCATTCCATACGCTTTTCCTCCTCCTCCTCCTCCTCCTCCTTTTCTTCCTATTCCAACTCCCCTTCTCCCTTCGTTTTCTCTCTCTCTCTCTCTCTCTCTCTCTCTCTCTCTCTCTCTCTCTCTCACACACACACACACACACACACACACACACACACACACACACACACACACACACACACACACACACACACACACACACTTTCTTTGCATCCCCAGCCTCCCACTCATCCCTCTCTCAGGTGGGTGTCGAGAGAATTCGTCCCCTAAAAGCAAACTCGACCACATGAGCGAAGATGAGATACGGACCCTACCAAACCAGATTACCAATTCGGCTGGGAGATTTCGGGGATATTTTGAATTCATTTGGGAGCAGAACGAACTCGACACCGACGTATGGAAGACTGCAAGACATGAGACCCGAAATGTTGTGTACTGCCGAAAGCGTTCTAGTGCGTGCGTGGTGGTGTTTGTGTGTTTTTGTTCAGTTTGGCGTGTGTGTGTGTGTGTGTGTGTGTGTGTGTGTGTGAGAGAGAGAGAGAGAGAGAGAGAGAGAGAGAGAGAGAGCCGAGTTTAAGCAAGGGTATCGCACTTGTTTACGATAGTGTTATGAGGGAGAGGGCATTATCGCCGAGTGCTTCTATCCTTTCATCTTCTCTTGCAACACACACACACACACACACACACACACACACACACACACACACACACACACACACACAATGCTCTAGCTCTAGCAGTATCACATTGTTTTTATTTTTTCCACCCGACTCTACCCATAAATCAAACATCCATTCCCTGAAATCCAGTTCCAGAATACGCAGACACCTTCACATGTTACCAGTACACTTTTAATACACCCACGAAACTTTACGTGCTTCTTCAAAAATGCACTCTTCCACGCACGCACGCAGATACACCCCATGATGTACACTGACTCATTCACAAGTTCACTCGTCCCCACTTTTGTCCACTCCTTGTCCCCACTTGTCTTCTCCTCACACACTCATGAGTACACACACACACACACACACACACACACACACACACACACACACACACACACACACACACACACACACACACACACACACCATTCATAACCCCCTCCAACCAACCCCAAATACACTACCCTTCCCGCACACTGCCATCTCACACTCCAGCGTCCTTTATTGCACCACAGAACAGAAAGACTTAAATCATTGCCTATCGACCACGCGAGTTTCAATAAAGTGTACTGGTAGTTTTTTGTCCGACTATAATACAGCTCGCATTACATGGTTTACATCCAGGTCTCTAATTTTGTCGATGAGTAGGGACAAGGGAGGAAGCAAATTGAGTCCACCAGCCTGACCGAGCCTTGACTTGATCTTGGGTTCTTCCATTTCCGAGTTGGATGTGCTAACCAATGCAGTGTCAGAGAAACAACTATCTTCCCGGTTCCGTCTGAAGAAAATTTACAAATAACGAGATACAGTGAAAACCCTATCTCTATTAGTGTGTGTTTAAGGTGGTTCGATTTTTCAATTTTGTATTTCTCAAACTCGGGGAAGATCTTTGTGTGTCCGTCTCTACCATCTGCTCCCATCAGCACTGGAACGGCTGACTTCCTTCGTTCTCTCCTTCCTCCTCGTCCTCCTCCTCCGCCTTCTCGTCCTCGTCCTCTTCCTCCTCCTGTGACCTCTACTGTAGTTTTAGTTTTCCTGTGGCAGTGTGTTGAGGCGTTCCAAAAATAGCGTCTTGATTTGGGCTGTCTCGTGTTTGACTTTCTGCGGGACGGCACGTTTTCTGAACTTATATACTTTCTCCTCCCACGTTCAGCACAGTTTCTCTCCTGTCTTCTCCTTTACTTCCTTTCTTCCCCGTCTTCTGCTTCCCTTTCTTTCTCCCACCTCATCATCTTCCCTTTTCATCCACTTCCCCTGCCATTTCCCCAGCCCTTCTTTCTCTTTCCTCCCCATCTTTCTCATTTTATCCATCACATTTCCTCCCCTTTCCCTTTGTTTCATTTTCCTTCCCCTCCTTTTTCCCACACCTTCTCTTCCCCTTCCTTTCCTCCTGCATACACACACCCTCAACACCACCCCTTCCTACCTTCCCACCTTCCTCTTAATTTTTTCCATTTAAGCTCCTTTTCTCTTTTCCCCTTCCTTAAACACCCATTCCATTCTCCACCTTTTTTCCCTCACCTCTTTTCCCCGTCTTCCCGACCCTTTCCCTCGTTATCCCCTTCCCATCCTGTCTTCTCTGTTCCTACTTCTTTCCTTCTTTTCTGCTTCTCACCCCATCTCTTCTTTCCTTCAACGCTTCTTCCCCTTCCCTTCCTACACGCACACACGCCCTGACCTGACCCCCTGCCTCTCCTTTTCTTTTCCATTTCCTCCGCCTCTTCTGCTTCCCACTTCTTTCTCATTTTTTGTGCACCGTCTCCCATTCCTCCTTTGTCATTACCACTCCCCTTCACCCCTGTTTCCTACCCCTTAACTTCTTCCTCTAACTCATCATTTCCCTATCACCTCCATTCACACCCCTCCCCTTCCCCTTTCTTCCCCATCCTCTTCCCCTTCTCTTTTCTTTCCCACTCCTATACTTCTTCCCCCACCTCCTCCTCTTTCCTTCCATTCACTCTCCTTTCCCCATCTCACCTCTTCCCCCTCTCTTGCCCCCACACACATGCCCCCGCCTCCACACCCCATCTCCTAGGACCGTCTCCGACACTAATTACTTTTTGGGGGGGTACTTTGCTTTTTTTTTTTTCTGATAAAATTCTCCTCTTCCCTTTCCTTCCCTGACCCTTCTTCCCTCCTTTTCTTCCCTCATTCCTCCCCTTCCCTTTCCTCCCCTCTTTTCTACTTTCCTTCTGTCACTCCTCTGCTTCCCAATCCTTCCCTCGCCTCCTTTTCTGTACTTTCCTTCCCACATCCCCGTCTCCTGACTTTTGTTTCCCTCTCTTCTTTCTTTGCCTCCCCTTTCTTGGCCTACCTTCATCCCATACCCTCCTCCACCCGCGCATTTGCCTTCCACCCCACTCGTTCCCTCCCCTTCCCTATCTCCTTCCCTTTCCTTTCCTTCCTTTCTCTCTCATTTCCTTCCCATCTCTCTCTTCCCTTTCCTCTCCTTCCCGTCTCTCTCTTCCCTTTCCTTTCCTTCCTATCTCTCTCTTCCCTCTCCTTATCCCCCCCCCTACCCACACTCACCAGCCCACTCCAACTAATTTCAGCACCCACTTTCCCTCCTTCATCCCCCATTCCCCCACCACTCGTTCACCCATCCTCCACTTCTTCCCCCTTCCCCTCGCTTCTTCATCCTTTCTCCCCACTTCTCCCGTTCCCCCCACCTCTTGCTTCCCCCCGCCTCTTCCCTCTTCCCCCTTCCTCCAACTCTTTCCCCTTCCCCCAAGACTTCTCCTTTTCCCCCACTTCTTTCCCTTTTCCCCCACTTCTTTCCCTTTTCCCACCCACCTCTTCCCCCTTCCCTCACCTCTTCCCACTTTCCCCACTTCTTGCCCCTTTCCCCACTTCTTGCCCCTTTCCCCACTTCTTGCCCCTTTCCCCACTTCTTGCCCCTTTCCCCACTTCTTGCCCCTTTCCCCACTTCTTCCCCCTTTCCCCACTTCTTCCCCCTTTCCCCCACTTCCCCCATTCCCCCACTTCTTCCCCCTCTCCCCCACTTCTTCCCCCTCTCCCCCACTTCTTCCCCCTTCCCCTCACTTCTTCCCCCTTCCCCTCACTTCTTCCCCTTTTCCCCCACGTCTTCCCCTTTTCCCCCACTTCCCCTTTTCCCCACTTCTCCCTTTCCCATCCACTTCTTTCCCCCTTTCCCATCCACTTCTTCCCCCTTTCCCCCCATTTCTCCCCCACTTCTTCTCCCTTTCCCCACTTCATCCCATTTACCTACCCTCCTTCCCCTCCCCACCCTCACACACACACACCCCTCTGAGAACGTCCCCATCACAGATTACTTTGTTGAGGTACTTCGCCTTTGTTGTTTCTGATGGAATTCCGCGGGGGGGAGGGGGAGAGGGGGAAATGAACTCTGGGGGAAGTGGAAGGGGGAAATGAGCTCTGGGGAAGTGGAGGGGGGAAACGAGCTCTGAGGGAGGGGAGGGGAGGGGAGAAATGAGCTCTTGGGGAAGTGGAGAGGGGGAAACGAGCTCTGGGGGAAGTGGAGAGGGGAAATGAGCTCTGGGGAAGTGGAGAGGGGAAATGAGCTCTGGGGAAGTGGAGGGGGGAAATGAGCTCTTGGGGAGGTGGAGGTGGAAAATGAGCTCTGGGGGAAGTGGAGGTGGAAAATGAGCTCTGGGTGAAGTGGAGGGGGGAAATGAGCTCTGGGGGAAGTGGAGGGGGGAAATGAGCTCTGGGGAAGTGGAGGGGGGGAATGAGCTCTGGGGAAGTGGAGGGGAGAAATGCGCTCTTGAGGAAGTGGAGGAGAGAAATGAGCTTTGGGGGAAGTGGAAGGGGGAAATGAGGCCTGAGGGAAGTGGAAGGGGGAAATGAGGCCTGGGGGAAGTGGAAGGGGGAAATGAGGCCGGGGGGAAGTGGAGGGGAAGGGGTAATAAGCTGTGTTTGGGTAGAGGAAGAGAGGATATAGGGAGGGATATGTGTGTTTGGGGAGGAGAGGGAAAGGGGAGATCAGTTGTGTGGGTGAGGAGAGGGGAGAGTGGGGGGAGGGGGATATAAGCGCTAGGGAGGGGGAGGGTGGTAGGAGGAAGAAATGATCAGGGGAGAGAGGGAGGGATATGAGCTGTATGAAGGGGAGGGGAGTGGGGTGAAGGGAGGGAAGGATATGAGCTGTGTGGGTAGGGGAGGGAGGAGGGAGCAGCAGCTGGGATGACTCTCTCCAATCTTGAATCTTTAGTCTTTTATTTCTTTGGACCCTGTGTGTGTGTGTGTGTGTGTGTGTGTGTGTGTGTGTGTGTGTGTGTTCTGCAGTAAAAGGGATAATGAGGGCAGTATTTAAGTCATAGCTTTTGAAAACTCTCTCTCTGGCTTAATTAACTCCAAGTCTTAATGTACTGAAAGTCTTAAAATTTGACACTCGATTAAAGCGGCCTGTTTTTTCCAACATAACCGTCTTTTCCTCGGAACAACTCTAACTTCAGACGATGTTATTCATCTGTGAGTCATTGGAGCCTGAATGTGTTAATACTATTATCATTGACCCTCACATGGTCAGGACAGCTCTAGTATTCCATTCCAGTTTGTCATGCGATTTTTACCCTCGCCAACGAAGTTAGAGGTTATGCATTCACCTATGTTTGTATTTTTCGAGACGATATCTCTAAAAGTTATCAATGAATTTTAATGAAATTTCATGGAAAGTTGGGTTATGGGCCAAGAAAGGACTGATTAAATTCTGGGGCCGATCTGGATCTGGATCTGGCACTGGCGGAATATGCGCTGTCTTAGTGCTTTGCAGTTTTTTTTTTTTTTTAATGAGCAAAAAAGCATTTTTGTGCCGAGTTGCAAGGATATCTATACTTTGCCTTCTCTCCATCCCGAGTGCTGAGCTGCAGCAAGAGATTAACCCTAGGCCTAGAATGTTGCTAGTCACAAAGAAGTTCAGTGAAAAAGAATGTGAGTTGCAGTATTACCTTATCTGTACACTGTTCACTTTAACTAGGCGAAAATTTCTCTCTCTCTCTCTCTCTCTCTCTTTCTCTCTCTCTCTCCCATGTTCATATGTAACGAGAGTAATCCTAGAATGCGTTGCTAGTCACGGAGAAGTGCTGTGGAAAAGAATGCGTTGCTAGTCACGGAGAAGTGCTGTGGAAAAGATGCCGAGTCGTAGTATATATTACCTTATGACACTGAGCTACGGGATGTGGAAAGGAGAAGGACGTCAGGTTAAAATAAATGAACTAAAGTGTCTGGTTAACCCTCCTTTATTTTTTAGTTTATTTTTGCTGTCTCCAGACGATTTTATTCACGGATTAGGTACTGCTTTCGTAAACCCCTTCACTCCAATGACCTGGTATTTATTTTATTCGTGTTTCCTTTTCGTAGGTTATGGAAGGTCCCTAACACCTGGTCCTGAGCGATTTATTTTGCTTATTACTCCGTACTCTCGTGTCATTTAAATCACTACAATACCACCATTTTCAGCATAAATATCATGCAAAGTGATATTAACCAATCGTATCGAAAAATAAATCGCTAAGGAAGAGGTGCTAGGGAGCTTCCTTCACCGACGAGAATACGGACCTTATGGGGAGCTTGTTATCACCTGAGGGAACTGGGACACTCCCAAAGCTTGAGTACTAAATTTTCGATGTATGAGATTGGATGAGTCTTAATCATGAGGTAGGAATGAGTCTCCTTGGTTACTAAAGAAAACAGCCCTCCAATCTGACTACACTTTGCCATCAAATGCACTGGCGGGTTAGGAATCCGTCAACGTAGATAGGAATGAGACTCCTTGGTTACTAGACAAAACAACCCACCAGTCTGACTACACCCTGCCTTCAACTTCACCGTCAGGGGTTAGGGTTCTCTGTCAGCTTAAAATAAACGGACTGTAGTAGTGAAGGAGTGGGAAGGCAACATCCAGCCAAACACTTTAAATTCAAAAAGGTTCTTCTGAGTTAAATGTAACCTTAAAAGATATCGAAAATGACAAAAAAATATCTGTGTGAAGTGGATAATTTTTTTACGAGAGAGAGAGAGAGAGAGAGAGAGAGAGAGAGAGAGAGAGAGAGAGGATATTGGTGTTGGGTGTGAGAAAATAAATGGGGCTTAAATGTAAGGGTGAGGGTGTGAGCGAATGAATGAGAGTTGGATGTGGAGGGAATGTGTATTTATGTAAGGGGTGAGAAGGAAAATATGTGTGTGTGTGTGTGTGTGTGTGTGTGTGTGTGTGTGAGAGAGAGAGAGAGAGAGAGAGAGAGAGAGAGAGAGAGAATTATATACCCGCGATCGTATTTACATTTTTCAGGATAATGTATTTATGTTGTACGAGTGCCTAAATTTTTTCGTAAACTTCAGTGATCATGTATTCATCTCTCTCTCTCTCTCTCTCTCTCTCCCTCCGATTTTCATCCATTCATCGTCTTAGATGCTTTCATTCCATTTTTATTTTATTTTTCTTTCAGAGGGAGATCATTTCATTAATATTCCTTTCAAAAAATAAATAATTCCATTTTTTCCCTGCTGCAGTTAGAGGTTCAGCATATATATATATATATATATATATATATATATATATATATATATATATATATATATATATATATATATTTCGGTTTTTATGTATGTGTTGATGTTTTATTTAATCCAGATAGTTGACGTAGGAAATAATGAGCCATCTTTCCATCTTTGTCCCTCCCCCCATCATCAATCAAGAACCCAGTGTTTTGACCTGCCCTTTCCCCAATTAACCTAACCTTCCCCCAGTTAACCTGACATTTCCCCAGTTAACCTGACATTTCCCCAGTTAACCTGACCTTTACCCAATTAACCTAATATTTCCCCAGTTCACCTGACACTGGATAGCCTTGTAAAGTGACCACAAAATCGTCCACAACATTTTGATTTCTTCTTTTTACCCTTGATAGGTTCACCAGTCTCTCTCTCTCTCTCTCTCTCTCTCTCTCTCTCTCTCTCTCTCTCTCTCTCTCTCTCATTACCCTTCCCCTCATCACTTCTAATATTGCATTTGTTCCTCATCCACTTCCTTTTCCCACTTTCCTCAATACCAGTTGCTCTCTCTCTCTCTCTCTCTCTCTCTCTCACCTTCCTCCATCCTCTCACCTTAATTGCAATCTCTGCCTCCCACTGTCATATTAGCCCTTCATCTCGATCTCATATACAAGGTGGCCATAGCTAGACTCGCCTGCCACATGTAGGCTCTTTGGCTAGTAAGTGAGGCTCGCGAGACAGCATTTGGAGTCTTTTATATGAAGGATATTAACCAGCTTGAATATCAATCGAGTCTCCACGTCCTTTATTTGTTTTCAGGATTTATTTTGATTTATTGTACTTCATATTTTACTGTTAACTCATTTGTGAAGTGGTCAGTAGCTCTATGAGTGAAAGTAAAATATAAAACAAACATTCACTAAAATTTTTTGTATGAAGCTGCCTGTTTGAATTTCTGTGGCTGTATTTATAAACCATCTTAGGTTGCGTCCATACCAAAAGCTTGCTGGCTTGTGACTCTTGCATCGCTCTATTTCCCTCACCCCTCTCCCTCTGCCCTTAATTCCAGTCTCTCTTTTCTCGCCAAATCTAATCTCTCCTTCACATTTTTCGATTAAATCCTCCCCACTTCATAAATTTTCCTTCCCCTTACCACCTTTCATATAGGCTACCTCTTACAGTCTTCCATTTTTTTATGTACCTCCTCTTTTCTTCCCTCGTATATCCTCTCTCTCTCCATGACATCTGTTTCCAATCTCTTTTTCTCACATATCATCTCGCAGCCTTTGTCTCGTACTGTACAAAATAAGGCATAATATCTCATTTACCCTTCCGGCATAACCCCGCTTACCTGTTGCTACCTCTCATCATGACCTTTTGTAATTTGTAATATTTTTTTCCCTGTAATTTTGTTAGCGCTCAATCTGCATCTTATAATAGTCTCATCTTTTTCAAATACCCTTTGCATCAATACTTCACCCACTTGTTTCCCTGCCTCTTCTCCCTTTCCCTACCTCGTCTCTCACTTCCATCTCCCTACCTCGTCTCTCGTACCTTTTTCTCCCTACCTCGTCTCTCGTACCTTTTTCTCCCTACCTCGTCTCTCATACATTTCTCTCCCCACCCCTTATCTCACAGTTTTCTCTCCCTACCTCAGCTCTCACACTTTTCTCTCCCTACCTTTTCTCTCACCTTTTTCTCCCCTTCTCGTCTTTCACACGTTTCTCTCCCTATCACGTCTCACGCTTTTTCCATCTCGTCTCACACTTTTCTCTCTCTACTTCATCTCTCATACTTTTCTCTCCTTATCTCGTCTCACACATTTTCTATCTTGTCTCACGCTTTTCTCTCCCGACCTCGGCTCTGACACTTTTCTCTATCTCGTTCCAACTTTCTCTCTCTCGTCTCACGCTTTTTCTATCTCGCCTCACACTTTTTTCTCCCTGTCTCGTTTCTCACACTTTTCTCTCCCTACTTCGTCTCTCACTTTTCTGTCTCGTCCTTACACACTTTTCTCTCCCTTGCGTTTCTGTTCACCTCTATCCATAAATTCAGTCGTTCCTTCACACTTTATTAAGATATTCTCACTGCTGATCTTTCCTGTTTTTCTTGTTACCTTTATTACGCCTCACACCTCATCTGCGTCTTTCCCTACTTCATATCTCCCTCATCTCTACACCTATTTACAGTATGTGTTTCTCACTTCCATTTAACCCACAGTCCCAGGCACCCTCATCATCATTCATAACCTCTCACATCATCATATCTCATAACCCGTCATATCTTCATTACTCATAACCTATCACATCTTATACATATCTCATACTTGTAATATCACGTTCATTTCTCATCACTTCTCACATCTCACTCATTTCTTATCACCTGCCATGTCTCTTCCATTTCCCATATATCTCATCTCTTTGTCATATCTCTCCTTACCTCCGCCCCAAATTCCAAACATTCATTTAGATTTTCATATTAGCTGTCACTGTCTCATAAATTCTCTTCATCTTTGGTTAATTAAGGAATCTCTCTCTCTCTCTCTCTCTCTCTCTCTCTCTCTCTCTCTCTCTCTCTCTCTCTCTCTCTCTCTCTCTCTCTCTCTCACTATTCCGTTCAATTAAACTCTCAATTCGATCTTGTACAATATGTTTCTTCCTCGTCACCTCTAACAATTTCACCCAGCCTCGTCTTGCACACCTCTCATTTTCCTTACTCCCCTCATCTCCCCACCTCATTCCTTCCCCTCACCCGATCTCACTCCCTTCCCTCTCCCCACCTCATTCTCTTCCCTCACCTCCCACCATTACATTCGTCCTCCACCATTCATATCATGCCATCCATGTGAAGCTGAATTTTTCTCCCCATCTCTAATCTTTTCCATTACTTCACACCCATTTTTTCATCTTTCTTGTTTTCTATTGCCTCCTCGCCTCCCTCCCCCCCCTCACCTCTTTCATTTCCCCCTTTTTCAGTTCTCTCCCTCACCTACCTCTCTCCCTTACCACCACCTTTACCTTTCACGTCCTCTTTCTCCCTACACCGATCCCATCTTCCCTTCCTCTTTCTCAGTTCTCTCCCTCACCTTCTGCCTCTCCCTCTCCCACCCCTCTCTCCCCCACCACTACATTCACCTTTCACGGTCCTCTCCACCTCATTTGATCTCCTCTCCCCTCCATTACTTCAGCCCCCTCCCCACACTTTCCTTAGCCATTCTTCCTTCTCGTATCTCCCTTCTCTCCCCCTACCTCCCTCCCCTCGCCATCCGCTCCCTTCCCCTCCTTCCCAGCCCTTTTCTCCTCCTTCCACCTTCATTTCTCTTCCCTACCTGCGCCATTGCACCATTTCTCCTTTTCTCTTCGACACTTTCTTTTTCGATAGTATGTGCTAAAATATTTAAAAATTATTTTGGCACAAAGAAAAAAAAATCATCTTCATGCTCACTGTTATTTTCTTTATTTCTCTTGTTTTCGAAGTGTTTGTTTGTTTACTTTTTGTCCAGCAGTATGGGATTCGATATTGAAAAACATTAACACATTCGGCAATAAATCAATAACATTATTTTCCTTCGGTACACTGCCATTTTTCCCTCCCTCTTTTTTTTTTTTTTTTTTTTTTTTTTTTTTTTGCGGGTCCTTATTTTTTTTTCAATGGTGTTGGTTGTGGTTTTAAAAAAGGAAAGAACAGGAACTGAAAACTCGCATGCTTTCTATTTTTCAGTTCAGTCACAGCCATTCCCCCCCTCCCATCTCTCTCTCTCTCTCTCTCTCTCTCTCTCTCTCTCTCTCTCTCTCTCTCTCTCTCTCACCCAGTATGCAAATGTGAGGGAGTGGAGAGAGGAGGGCCACACACAGGCGTCATTTGCACACGGGCGGCGGTAAATTGGACAGAGTGTGTGGGTAGTGTGTCATTCCTAGACTTTATCGTCATGGATGCAGTCACGTAGGTATATAGATAGATTTTTTTTGTTAATATAGTACATGTTACCATTTAGAGGCCAACTTTCCTATCTAGCCCTAGTCCCTACATACGTGGCGCTCCTTGACTGATATTCCCCGTGCCTGATGGTGTCTTGCGTGTTGTGGGGACGGCTCACTCTGCTGGTGTGGGGGTGAGTGTGGTAGTGGGAGCATGGAATGAATGAATGATGCAGATTATAATGTGGCGAACTCAGCTTGTCTGATGCTCACCCTAGAGCCTGAAAGAGAAGACAGGTTATATTGTTGTGGCTGAGTTTGATTAATTTAACATTGATCTTAGAGCACTGAGTCAGACATTCAGGGATTGGATTTGCACTCTTGTTGTGGCTCATCTCAGAAATGACCCTTGGTATGAGTCTCCCAAATTCCAATCCTTCACCCACTTCGCGAGAAAGAGCCAGTACACTCTCAGCGCCCCGCCACTCAGAATCAGTTTTCGGAGACATTCTCCGCTCCTTGACCCAGAATTGGGTTTCGACATAAATAAGCTGCACTTCAGTGAAGACCACTATAGAGAACACCCACACCCACATCAGCTCACAAACCAAGGCCCCTCTGACACCTGTGTATCGAATTGTTCCGCACAGAATGCCAGCCATTTTTTTTTTTTTAAGCCATTATGCCTATACTGCATATATTAAGAAGAAACATGGAGCTGTGACCAGTGAAAACACCGAGTTAATCCCTCTTTGATTGGGAAATTGTTTCATGATATACATTTTTTCAGTATGTGTATGCTTTCTTTCCACCTGCCATTTATTACATATCCATATACAGTCGTAAACAAACTTTGTCGACAGTTTGTTTGCCAGTATTGTTTGCTGGTTTACACATTTCTCACTCCCAGACGACACGGTATCCTTCCCTCTCATATTTTTCTATAATGAGCTTCATGTTATATAAAACCAGTTCATGTAACGCCTTCTGTTGCCATTGCCGGCAGAGAAGTGTGGGTGAACTTTTTCTCTTGGCTGTACCTCGCAGTGTCAGTGATCGCTGGATATAGTCTCAGTAAATGGCTCTACCCACATACGGACATTTTTGGTGGTGGGTTGGGGGAGGACTTGTATATGTGGGTTTATTTAAGCCCTTTGAACAGTTGACTATGAAATAAAGACGTTCTGGATGTCTTTCACTGCTAAAGAAAAAAACTTCGATTCTTCCTATTTACTGTAGAATAAACACATATCATCACTGCATTCATCAACATTACGTGCATTATGTAACCTAACTAGGCTACACGTTACTAACAAAAACCTCTCCCTCCACTGCAACAATAGTATCATCAGGGAAAAATAACCTCTCTGCTGAAGGTCATATCGCTCTCATTTCCCCGCCTGTATGTCAGAGGGAAATTTATATGACGTGTTGTGTTGTTACCGTCAATTTCCACTCTGCCTGGCGTAATTAGTTTTGCAAATGCGCGCTTTTGGGTGTCACTATTTTCCAATTACTTCCGCTGTTTGGAGAGTGATGGAAGGGATTTTTCTGGCGTGATTTCTGTGTTAATAATATTTAAGGAGCTTTGTTGTTGTGGTCGCTTTGGTTTTGCGTCTTTCTCATTCCCTTCTCCTTTTTTCCTCTCTCTCTCTCTCTCTCTCTCTCTCTGGTAAACACAAAATTGAGTAAGGCTCATCCATAAAGCTGCACGGTTAGTATAAAAGGCAAGATGCGAGAGGGAAATTTAGGTGTGTGTGTGTGTGTGTGTGTGTGTGTGTGTGTGTGTGTGTGTGTGTGTGTGTGTGTGCGTGCGTGCGTGTGCGCGCGCGCTTTGGCTGGGTATGGAAAAGTGTAAGTTTGTGAGAAAGGGTATTTGTATTAGTTTGTATGTGTATGTGAAAATGATTAGTGTAAGTGTGGATAAAAATGTGTGTGTGTGTGTGTGTGTGTGTGTGTGTGTATGTGTGTGTGTGAAATGATGTCCATGTGCAGAGAGAGAGAGAGAGAGAGAGAGAGAGAGAGTCGAAAGAGCAGGTACACAGCCCAGACACAAACAACTTAATCCACAGAGACAAACAAACCACTAAGTAGAGAGCGACAACAATCGGGAATTTAAGCCTTTCAGTGTAATGATATCTTTTTTGGTTGATATATTTTCTTCCTACGGACAGTTTTGCTCATCTTAGGGTTAATGAAGACTATATACATTAACTCTAAAGTGCGGAAAGTCTGGCTGAAGTATAATAAAATTTTCTGAAGACTGCAAAATACAAAGTACAAATTACGTCACCAGAGTTAGTGTATATATATTTTTTACCTGACAAAAATCCATAACTTTCAGCTCAGTTGATGGCCAGGGGTAGTCAGACTGAAGGTTTGATTTGTCTAGTAACCAAGGAGACTCCTACGTCATACCTAAAGCTCATTGAATACCATGCACCCACGACGTAGTATTCACGATGGGCTAGTGACTCAGTTCCCTCAGATGAAAACAGGTTGACTAGCAACCCCAGGCTCATCTGAACGTGAACCCAGTGGACTGCAGGCCTAACTTTCCTTCTCCTGTTGCCCACCATCCTCCTCTTAGGTGATGGGGAGGGAGTTGAGGGAATATTGCTTACGGTAGCCTGGTAATGGAGCCGTCATGTTATATCAGTGCCACTACTTGAAGGCGTCCATCTCCAGCTCTCGTCATTATAATAAAGAGGTTAGGTAACAGGACAGGTAACTTTACGGAACACCATTAAGGAACACAGGGTCCTGGAGGTAATGCTGTTTGCTCTCTGGTTCCCTAAGTTACACAAGAAGGAACAAACAGGAACACGGTGCCTTGGAAGTAACATTGTTTTTTATGTTTTGTCCATCTTACGTAACGTGGCGGGTGTTGTGGGTAAACTTGTGGGGAAAACAGGAAGTTAGGGTAAATAAGAGGACAGATAGGTAGATATATAAGTAGATAGATAGATAGATGGATGGGTAGATAAATAGAGAGATGGACAGATAGATACGGACAGACATACAGATAGGTTATGCATGTATGTGTGTATGCATGGAAAGAGAGAGAGAGAGAGAGAGAGAGAGAGAGAGAGAGAGAGAGAGAGGCGTGTCTTTGCATATAAGAGATCAAGAATCCTGAATAAATCACAACGCTAATGGAACTCAGTATTACATGACGTCATAAATTTTTCCACTAACCTTGTAAAATATGCTCAGTCCTTGTAAAAATAGAGATATAAATAACTAAGGAAATGTATAATATTTTCCATACACTTCTCTTTCTCTCTTAAATGTCATTCTCCTCCACCCGACCCTCACGCTGTCTGCATTTTCCATATCACTCCTTTCTATTTCTCATTCCAAGGCACCTCACTCCACACCACACTGTTTCATACACCCCTTACCCCACCCCAAACTCACTCCATTCTCCCACACTCAAACCAGTCCTAACCCCACTTCTACCCCGCCCTAGCCCCCACTCCTACCCCACCCTCACCTCAGCCACACTCATACCGCACACTTATCCCATCTCACTCCTTCATCTCTCCTCGCCAGAACGTCAAAATCTGCGCCTGGGAAAGTGAATTAATAGTCAGTAATTTGGGGAAAGTTGATTGAGGAGCGGAGCCGCCTTTAGGAGCGATTCGCCCAGAGTGAGAATGAGGGACTGTTGGCCTTTATAATTAACTCAGTTTTTCTTGTTTCCCTTCAGTCTTAATGTTTTTGTACTCTCTCTCTCTCTCTCTCTCTCTCTCTCTCTCTCTCTCTCTCTCTCTCTCTCGCACGCACGCTCACAATCACATTCACACACATTTCATCCCCTTGCCACACACAGGCACATGCATACTTCACAGTTACAATAGCACACACATGCACTCATCTTTCTTTCTTACACACACACACACACACACACACACACACACACACACACACACACACACACACACACACACACACACACACACACACACACACACACACACACACACACACACACACACACACACACACACACACACACACACTAAATATTTTCACCTCTGGCTCTGACCAACACTCGCCTTCAATTAATCTCGCCCTTCGTCCTTTCCCCTCTCTTTAATTCCATGCTCTCTCTCTCTCTCTCTCTCTCTCTCTCTCTCTCTCTCTCTCTCTCTCTCTCTCTCTCTCTCTCTCTCTCTCTCTCTCTCTCTCTCTCTCACCTTTACTCTTTTTACTCCATTTCTTATTACACCTTTGTACTGGTTCTTTTTTCTCCCTCTTTTTCTTCCGTAGAAATCACCTGTGTGTGTGTGTGTGTGTGTGTGTGTGTGTGTGTGTGTGTGTGTGTGTGTGTGTGTGTGTGTGTTAGAGTCTCAGGTAATAGATCGATCATTCATTCATTCATTGCCATTCATTCCGTCAGCCCTAATTATTCAGTCAATTGATTGGTCGGTCTGTCAGTCACCTAGTCGGTCATTTACCCAGTTGTTACACATTATTCAGTCAGTCACTCGCCCGAATGGTCAGCCAGTCAGCCAGTCAGTCAATCAGTCTTTCACTCACTCACTCATTCACTCACTCACTCACTCACTCCTTCATTAACTTGTTCCACTTGTTTCTAGTCTCTTTCAGAATTTTTGGTTGACTCATAAAATTGAAGTCGGTACTGGACGGAATATCTATCGATCTATCTATCTATCCATCAGTCTATCTGTCTTTTTGTCTGTCTATCCTTCTGTCTGTCTGTCTATCTGTGTATCCATAGCCAGACGCCTTACTACCTGAAGGGGTAGCCACAAACGAATCGCCTCCATATCTCACTGTCCTCCGCTGTCAGGCTGTCCTTTCTCCAGTTCACACCCATGACTCACTTTGTACATACGCCACACACCTTCACATGTCAACACTTCGGCACTAATCCCCCCCCCCTCCACCGTCCATATTGACTACCTGCTAAGTTTGTTTCATTCAGTACTGGTATTAGCTGTGGTATCTATTTGATATGTCGGTGGGTATTGTGGGAAATCAATAAATTCTCTTTGAACGAAATTTAAATATTCAACTTAATCTTTACCCCAACTTGGGAACGAACTCGCGTCTTTTGGGACTGCTGGCGGCTCCCCTAACCACCTGACCACCATTTTTCCTGTTGGCCACTTATGAAGATATATTTCAAAAGTTTCCCCAGCAAAAAGAAAAAAAAGGGAAAATATAAGCCAGCATTGGGTCACACGTAGCCCCACTGTCGTCTTGAAAAGCAGAAAAAAAATATATTACTTGTGCCATCCTCTTCACGTTGCTAATACCTCTTTACCTGTATGTTCGTCTCCTTCATATCTTCTTTTCCAGGTGTCTCGTTTTATCGTTTTGTCTCGCAACTAAAATTGTCTCAGTAATATCCTCTGATCTCTGCTTTAGTCTCATTAATACCCTCCTATCTCTACTTCAGTCATTAATATCCTCTTATCTTCTTCCTCTCCTCTTCCTATCTTCTTCCTCTCCTCCTCTTACCTTCCTCCTCCTCTCCTCTTATCTTCCTCTTACTTCCCTTCTTTCTCATCCTCTTACCTTCGTCTTCTTTCCCTAATCCTCTTATTTTCATCTTAACTCACTTTTTTCTCCCATATTATTACTTCCATATTACCCTCTTCTTTTTCTCATTCTCTGTTTTCCTCATTTCTTTTCTTCCCCAACCTCTCTGTAGTTTCCCCTTACTTCATTTCTTCCTTTCCTTCTCTCCATTCTTCTCTTCTCTTCTTCCACCTTACTCTCTTTCCCACTTCCCTCACTTTAATATACACATTTCCCTTCTTCCTCTCATCCTCCCTTGAGTTTTCCATTCCCTCTCATTTTCCTCTTCCCTCTCTTTTTCCTCTTCTCTCTTTCCCTCTTCCCTCTTTTTCCTCTTCTCTTTTTTCCCTTTTCCCTCTTTTTCCTTTTCCCCTTTTTCCTTTTCCCTGTCTTTCCTCGTCCTTATTTTCCTCTTCCTTCTCATTTTCCTCATTCCTCTCTTTTCCTGCCTTTCCTCTTCACTTTCTTTTTCCTCTTCCCTCTCCTTTTCCTCTTCTCTCTCATATTCCTGTTCTCCCGTTTTCCTCGTCATTTTCCCCTATCCTTTTCCTCTTCCCTCTCTTTTTCCACTTCCTTTTCCTCTTCGCTGTTTTTTTTTCTCCCTCTCTGTTCCTCTTCCCCCTCTTTTTTCCACTTCCCTTTTTCCTCTTCTTTTCCTTTCCCCTCTCTTTTTCCTCTTCGCTCTCTTTTTTCCTCTTCTCTCTCTTTTTCCTCTTCTTTTCTTTTCCTTTTTTTTTTTTTTTTTTTTACCACATCCTCTTCTCCACACACTCCATTAACCTCTCCACTTATCCTCTCGCTTAAATTTTGATCTGATCTTTTTTGAGACGACTGTATTCAGACTTGGAGAGACTTTTTGAGACTGGAGAGATTACGTGCCGCCTTGATTTTTTCCCCTTCACTTAGCGGAGTCTCTCAGTCTCTCATTAAGGTAAAGAAAATCGTCTCAAGGTAGATAGAAGTCGTAATCGTGAAGAAAAGATTGGTTTCTTGTGCCTGATGTTTTGTGTATAGGCTTTACTCTTCAGGATTCTCTCTCTCTCTCTCTCTCTCTCTCTCTCTCTCCTTTTCCCAATATTTTTCCTCAAAGATAAGCTCCTTTCCTTTTGTTTTTACTTTCAAGACTCTCTCTCTCTCTCTCTCTCTCTCTCTCTCTCTCTCTCTCTCTCTCTTTTTCTTCCCCCCGCCCCAATATTTTCCCTCAAACCCACAAACGAATCCAATTAACCATTACGGCAGAAACTACCTCTAATGGGCAGTTTATTTCTTGTTAAAATCCCGATCTATGTGAAGGGAAAAAAATTGAAAAATCTTTGTGTGAGCGCGACAGAAATTTTGAACCCCTGTTGCTGCAGAACTTCTTTTATTTCATTTACTTTTTATTATTTTTTTTTACTTATGTTTGTTTATTTAGATTCTTTTTTTATTGATCCATTTTGTTTTTTGTCTTTTATGTATTGATGTGTTTACTTCTTTACTTAATGTTTGTTTATTTATTTTTACCTCGAGACGATTATTTAAAGATTCCCCAGTTGAAAACACTGCTGAAGGCTCCTTCTTACTGCCTCCCGTGTGAAAATTTCCATATAAACTTAATAAAACCATCTACCACTCTCACTCAAGGGACCTAACCACCATGGAACTACGTAACTGTGCGCCTTGTTTTAAGACCCGTAATTTTCTCGGTTAAGGAAGCTCCCTAATACCTTTTCCTTAGCGCTTTATTTTCCATACTTTACTGCTCTCTTGTATGCTGTTTTTATTGTGCCTTGTTTTGAGACCCGTAATTTTCTTGGTTAAGGATGCTCCCTAATACCTTTTCCTTAGCGATTTATTTTCCTTACTGTACTGCTGTCTCGTATGTTGCTTTTATTCTTCAGGCACCAACATGGAAGGTAAAAATATCACACATGGTAGTATTAATGAGCTTAACTAAAACTGCTATCTCTCCACCCTGATTGCTGAGTTATAATAATAAACACTAGAATATGGTGCTAGTCACGAAGAAGTGCTATGGAGAAAATGCATAGCCAACGTATTGTCTTATTCTGTCATGGAGCTACGAGAAATAAGCAGCAAAAGGGCGAAATTTTGGGCCAGGTTAAAGTGAATGAACTAGAAAACGGGATTGATAAATAGCTAACCTATGATCGGCCGAACGTGGAACTAAAGCTGGTATTCTCATCTGTTAAGGAAATTCCCTAACACCTCTTCCTCAGCGATTTATTTTTGGCTATGACTGGTTAATATTAATTTGCACGTTATATATGCATAGTGTGGTGATATTGGAAGGATTTATGTGACGCAGAAGAGAACAACAAGGTAAAATAAACAAAGTAAATCGCTTAGGAACAGGTGTCAGGGAGCTATTTCAACCGACATGAATATAGGCGTAAAACCCAGCCTCTCCTTATTGGCCACATTCGGATGAAGCGTCTAAACTCATTTGACCACCAGGCGCCGGCTCTCCAGATTTACCGTCCACGTCCCTAATTTCGTGGTATTTTGTCCCACCTCACAGACATCCCGACCATAACGAGGGACATCGCCGGAGACATCAGGCCAGGGCGTTGTGACATCAAAGGGTTAACGCGAAGCAAATTGGCGTAAAGAGCAGATGATATTGATTTTTCTCTCTCTCTCTCTCTCTCTCTCTCTCTCTCTCTCTCCCTCCCTCCTTGTGAAGAGTCGCCGTGGACTTAAATAATGTGTTTGTGGCTGGTAAATTTCACTGAGCGTGGTGTTGATAATTTTTTCTGCTTTCGGTCCACCTCTCTCATTTTTTTTGGATTCTGCTTCATCCTGTGTTTAGGCGGAAGGAAAGTTGCTGATGATAGTAGTAATAGTCGTAGTTGTAGTAGGGGCAGTAGTACATCTGCTGCTACTACTACTACTGCCTCTGCGATAGTAAAGTCTAAGACGCAGCATTACACAAGAACTAAGCATAGAGCCAAGAAGATAAAACTTATAAGAAAAACGAAGAAAGTGAAGGAGAAACGAAGGGTAACTAATGTGCTTCCCTCCCCCATTTTTGACGACGTGTAAAACTGCGTAAGGGGTGTCTGGTCGGGTCCTTCACCTTTAAACTCGCCCGCTTCAGTAATACGTGTTTGTGACTTCCTGGCTTCGTGGGGGGAGGGGAGAGAAGGTGGAGAGAAAGGGAAGGAGAAGGAAGGTGAGAAGAGGAATGGAGGAGGTGGAGAGAGAGTGGGGAATGGGGAAGGATGTGAGAAGAGGGATGGAGGAGAAGGAGGAGGAGGAAGGTGGAGAGAGAGAGAGAGAGAGAGAGAGAGTTACATAAACACTAGCAATGTATAGGCCTTACCAGAGTACACTTACACATACAAGAAAACAATGAGAAACAGTGTCATGGTTGAAGGAAGTTTTAAAGGAAAGTCTGAATGTAAATCTGTGAACGATATTTGGGGAAGTACAGAGTTTTGGTTAGGGACATTCATCATTTGTAGAGCGCTTTTCCTTTCGATTTTATATGTCTCTTCCCGTATATAAATGTACGTATGAATTTCACTGCAATACATCAATTTCACAGCAGTACATCAGGTTCACAGCAATACTTCAATTTCACAGCAATACATCAGTTTCACAGCAATACATCAGTTTCACAGCAGTACATGAATTTAACAGCTGTACATTAATTTCACAGCAATACATCAGTTTCACAGCGGTACATCAATTTCACAGCAGTACATCAATTTCACAGCAGTACATCAGTTTCACAGCAATACATCATTTTCACAGCAGCACATAAATTCCACAGCAGCACATAAATTCCACAGCAGTATATAAATTTCGCAGCAATACGTACATTCCCAACAATACATACCGCAGGAGTATGTTCGTATCCCAACCCTAGCACACGAATCCAGTATAATTAACCTTTTATTTTTCACCCATCCTCACAAGTGTTTATTTCACTGTGCATGTTGAGTGTTGATCACGTACTATCACGATGACTATTATAGTTTATTTACCCTCCATCCCACCACCCTGGCGAGAGGAAAGAGGAGGACAAGGCCGGAGAAAGGTCAAGGGGAGCAGATATTGGCGCCTAACACACACACACACACACACACACACACACACACACACACACACACACACACACACACACACACACACACACACACACACACACACACACACACACACACACACACACACACACACACACACACACACACACACACACACACACACACACACACACACACACACACACACACACACACACACACACACACACACACACACACACACACACACACACACACACACACACACACACACACACACACACACACACACACACACACACACACACACACACACACACACACACACACACACACACACACACACACACACACACACACACACACACACACACACACACACACACACACACACACACACACACACACACACACACACACACACACACACACACACACACACACACACACACACACACACACACACACACACACACACACACACACACACACACACACACACGGGTCAAGCTCGGGAGATGGCAGTTTTACGCTAGGTTAAGGTGAAGTGAATATAGTTTAACAAAATCGTCTGATGGTTGCACAGAGAGCAATAAAAGGAGCATCTTAGTAGTGAAAGGATGATAAAAAGGGACGGGGAAGAGGGAACAAGGAAGAAAAACACTGGAAATAGTACCATTGAGACTCAGTAAGTGAGGCAGAGAAAAACGAAGGAAAGAGGGATGGAAGAGTAAGAGAGAAAACAAGAGGTAACAGGATATTGAGGGAGCGGATTAAAAAAAAAAAAATGGTAAGAAGATGAAGTCAGGAGGAGGAGGAAGAGAGAAGGGAGAGGAATAGAAGAGAAAGATAGAGAGGAGACGAGGGGGAAGAAGAAGCTAGGACAAGAGAGGAAGAGAGGAGGATAAAAAGGAAATGACGAGGAAGAGGGAGAGGAAAGGACAAAGATGAGAAAGAGAAAGAGGGGGACAAAAAAGCAAAGAGTATGCTGAAGAGGAGAAGAGGAAGAGAGAGAGCTGGAGGTAAGGAAGAGATGAGGAGAGGGAGGAAAAGATGGACAAAGAAAAGAAATAAAAGAGGAAGGAAAGAGAGGATTGTGATGAGAAAGGAGAGGAGTAAGAGGAAGAGGAGGAAGTTGACGAAGGGAATAGGAAGAGGCGGAGGGAGTTACAGAAAGGAGGAAGAGGAAGAAGAAGTTAAAGAAAGGAGGATGAGGAGGAAGCAGGTGAATAAGGAGGAAGGAAGGAAAGAAAGAAGAATGCCAGAGGAGGACAGAAAATTGAGAGACAAATAAGGTGCCAAGAAAAATGAGAAAATGACGAGAGAAGACTGTGTCGTGAAAACACTGCAAAATAACTGTAGTGGAAAAATATAATGATGTTGGTAATAATAATAATAATAATAATAATAATAATAATAATAATAATAATAATATCAGCAGTATACAGCACAGATACATAGCAAGTCAGTTAATTCCACAGTACAGAGAATCGCTAAGAAAATTAAAGAATAACAGTAAAATCTCGTCCAATACAGGTAAGAGGAAAACTAACCCATGAATAACTAATAAAAGGGAAGGGAGAAGAGGAAGACCGAGAAGCGTAAAATTAGGTTAGGGAGGCAAAGAGAAAAGATGGAGAGAAGGGATCTGAGCCGAGGCGATGGGAGAGAGAGAGAGAGAGAGAGAGAGAGAGAGAGAGAGAGAGAGAGAGAGAGAGAGAGTCGGAACAAAAGGAAGTGGGGGAAAAAACGGAATTAAAACACAGCCACCACATGGAATGATTAAGAGTTTAATTCATTAGAGGACTGGTTAATAGGTTATTTGATACTTACCATAGATGGGGGCGAACACTATTCACTCACTGGATGTAGTGCTGTTTGCAAGGAGTTATAAACCGAGTGACCAACCAAATGATTTCTTGTGACATAAAGCCACTTGTTTGCAGAATAGCTACCCAACAGATCAACAAAACAGAGATTGTAGGGTACCAAACCTGATGGTAAAGCAGACATTGGAGAATAGGAAGCAGGGTAACAAAGCAGAGATAAATAGAAAAGGGAATAACATAACAGAGAACGAAGAATTGCAAGCAGAAAGGCAAAACAGACAGCAGAGTAGCAAGCAGGGTAACAAAGCAGATGTAGCCGAATAGTATGTAACAAAGTAATAGTAATAAAACATAGAACACGGGATTAGATGCAAGGGGGTGCATGGATAACAAAAGAGAAAATGTAAGGGAAGGTAAAGTGTATGCAGAACAGATGAGAAGGGGACGGGGAGAGAGAAAAACAAAGAAAAGTTAAGTAAAGGGAAGGAATGGTTAGGAAATGGATATAGAACAGAAGGAACGATGAAAAAAGATTAAGGAAAACAGTGCTAGAGATAGGAAAAATAAGATGATTCCAGGAAAGCAAGGAAAATTTAAGTGAATTTTAAGGAGGGCAAGGGAAGGAGAAAAAATGATAGATCTAAAGGGGTTGAGGAGAAGTGGAATATATTAACCAACACGAAAACAACATCAAAACCAGGGGGTCAGGAGGGGAAAGAGGGAGAAAGGAAGGTTGGGAGAGACGGAAATGGAAGAGAATAGGGGAGGAAAGAAGCAGTGAGAGAGAGAGAAGGGAGGGGAGGAAAGAAGTGAGGGAGAGAGGGGAGGGGAAGAGAGAAGTGTTGGGGAGAGGATACGAGAGAAGAGGAATAGTGTAGAGGAGAAGGTAGGAGGGGAGTGAAGTGAGGGAGAATGGGTAGGGAGAGAGGGAGATTGGTGGAGAAGAAATGAGGGGTGAGATGAGAGAGAAAAAGTGAGAAAGGGATTGATTGAGTAGGAGGGGAGGGAGTGCGGGGGAAGGGAGGTGTGGAGAGAGGAAAAGAACAGCACCGAGGGAGTAGGATATGAGAGAGAGAGAGAGAGAGAGAGAGAGAGAGAGAGAGAGAGAGAGAGAGAGAGAGAGAGAAGAGAGAAAGAGGTTAAAAGTAAGATTAACGATAGGCCAAGCGACGCGTGAATTTTGATAGTTTGGAAACAGTCCTGCACTTTAACCCATTCCCTGCACTGAAATTTTTGTGGAGGGGGTTTATTCTCGCTACCTCCAGACGATTTTTCTTTTGCCTTCGGGAGAGCTCTTGCAGGAATGGAATTAAAAGATTTTATTAACCCCTTTTATAACACAAGGTCTTCCCTGGCCAAAAGTAATAATTTGAGAGTAGAGAATGGAGTAAATGGAAAGTAAACGTAGTTATTATTGTTGCTGCTTAACCCCGGTCTGTGTGGCTGAGCAGACCCGTTAATCACAGGTAAGCTGCTGCTGTTGTGGGGCCGTCCTGCAGGTGCAGTACAGTATATACGCCTTGTAGGGATCCGGCTCTCATTTGTGGTAGACTGCGCCTTACCTGGGTCGGACTAGGGTCCTTCTCATGGGACGATGCAGGAAAATATGAGGAGGTTTGACTCCCGGGTGGACGCCGCTACTGCTGCACTGAGGAGGGACAGCACAAACAAATGTAGGCTTCTCGTCAGCGCCAGTAATCGGAGCTGAAGTGATCAGGTTGAGGGACGAAAAGTAAAATTCCTACCTTCCCACGCCAGGTATCTAAAAGAACAGATTTTTAAAAATGTACAGAATATAAGGCAAAGGTTAGCCGTCATAAATATCCTCTGACATTTGCACTCTCTCTCTCTCTCTCTCTCTCTTTCTCTCTCTCGTGTGTGTGTGTGTGTGTGTGTGTGTGTGTGTGTGTGTGTGTGTGTGTGTGTGAGAGAGAGAGAGAGAGAGAGAGAGAGAGAGAGAGAGAGCATGATTTTGTTTTTATCCATGCGTAGCCGATTTTGGTGAGAAGGGATTGGAAATAATCGTTTATCCCTTCAGTAGGAGGGAATTATGTAAAACCTTTTGCTGTGGTGTATGAGTAAAATCACCACTCCAAAGCTGAAAAATACTCCGTGTTTAAAAAAATTCCTTTCAGCTTAAAACGATAAATTGTTGTGACATTTCCGTGCCCTTTGTTTTGCTTGAGCGGTGTAAATTTCCATGTGCCGTGAAGGAAAAACATCAACGGAGCATTACCTACATTTTTACCTACGTCGTATTATCTCATTTTTCCCGTTATTCATAGTCCATTATTCTACAAATTTAGTGACAGAATTGCTGTCGGTAATAATCGTACTTGGCCATTCTAACTCCGGTGTCTCCTCCAGCTGTCTCCCACACCACCAGTTTTGCTCTCAGGTCTCCAGCACCTGTTATTTAAAGTTGGCCTGACATTTTTACTTTATTTATTTATTTTTTTGTTTGTGTCAAATTTTCTACACCCATTTTTTTTTTTCAGCATTATTCGTGTCAAATCTTTCTACTGACAGTTTTTCCTCCAGTTCCTTCTACAAATTCCTCGAGACTGTTAGGAGCCGTAATGAGCTAAATTCGACACACACACACACACACACACACACACACACACACACACACACACACACACACACACACACACACACACACACACACACACACACACACACACACACACACAACACCCCCCAAACACACACAACACCCCCCAAACACACGCAGCACTCCCAAACACACACAACACCCCCCAAACACACGCAACACCCCCCAAACACACGCAACACCCCCCAAACACACGCAACACCCCCCAAACACACACAACACCCCCCAAACACACGCAACACCCCCCAAACACACGCAACACCCCCCAAACACACACAAAGTCCATCTCTGAGCCTTCTTTTTACCGAATCGTATCCCTTTGCTGTTACCTCTAAGCTGACCAGGCCGAAATCCCCGCCGAGACGACATCGCCAACTTTGTAAAGGGAGTGGGGGGTGGGGGGACGAATACACCTTGGTCCTGTATTCATAAATTTCATCGAACTTAGGCATGTGTGAGATTTTTCGTACATACATTGGTCTCAACTCCTTTAGCAACCATACTCTCCACGGCTTAAGTACGGTGAATAGTAGTAGTAGTAGTAGTAGTAGTAGTAGTAGTATAACCGGAAAGTGGAGCCACCTGTCATATCATTGCCACCACGTGAAGGCGTCCCTATCCAGCACTAGATTGTTTATTAAAGTGAAAGTATTTGAAAAACCGAATGATTTCTGAAATTAATATGATAGTATAGAGACTCATTTAACATTGATTTATGTTAAGATCTTTCATAAATATAGACCCAGCTTTCTAAGGGTAAGCCGAATCCATTCTGAGTCGTAGTTATAATGTTTCTCGAGCTTAACCTCGTAGATCAGCCGACACATTTGGTTGGTTAATCCATGTTGCTTGTAGATGATTTTATCCAGCTTTGAAGATTTGTGTGTGTGTGTGTGTGTGTGTGTGTGTGTGTGTGTGAGGGAGGGAGGGAAGTGACGGATAGTACGAACCAAGTGTGAAGTAGACGCGGAAGAATATTGGGGGAACATTACAAAAAACAGGACAAAAATAATTTCATAAAAAAAAAGAATACGACCAAGCATAGTGGTTTTTGATAACCTTTTACGTCTAGAGAGATTTCCTTATCAAAGACTTACGTTAACCTCTGAATATAACATTTTTATTTTTGCCACCACCTTACGGTACTGTTAACTTGGGATTAACTGCTGTGTTGGCGATAGAAAGAGTCCCATTAATCCCCCTTGCAATCTGGGGTGGGATTTATAGACTTATTTGCGATTAATCCCCCGTCGTAAGTTATGATTTACAAGAAGGACTAGTCAAGGGAAGATCTTGCACTCCTTTCGCTGATCATCCTCAAGGAAAAAAAAAAATGATAACCTGCAGTAACTAAGATATATTTTAGAGGTTAGAAGAGACAGAGGGAGATTCGTCAGTCTCTTTGTCCTTCCTGCAAAGCAAAATCTGACTCACGAGAGGGATTGGATCGTAAGCGCCTCTGTGCATCCCGATCATGATTTATTAGGTTGAA
Organism: Coenobita brevimanus; assembly: GCF_032717465.1. Classification (NCBI taxonomy): domain Eukaryota; kingdom Metazoa; phylum Arthropoda; class Malacostraca; order Decapoda; family Coenobitidae; genus Coenobita; species Coenobita brevimanus. Next base: position 28,777,890 of record NC_136996.1, read on the forward strand.
TAAAATCGTCTGAAGGTGGCAGAAATAAAATGAAAATATTGTTAAACTGAGACTGAAATCCACCACGAATTCAGCCTGCGGAGGAGGGACATTGGGCTTTGTGGACAGGGACCCTTGGTTTGAATTTCGGGTCTTGGGTACAGGAGCAATAGAGGTGAATTTTGGGTCTTAGATGCAGGAGCAATAGGGATGAAAACTAAGCTTTAGGTACAGGAGCAGGAGGAGTGAATTTCGAGCCTTAGCTACAGGAACAATAATGGTGAATTTTGAGCCTTAAGTACAGGAGCAATGAGGGTGAATTTTGAGCCTTAGGCGCAGGAACAATAGGGGTGAAAATTGAGACTTGGGTACAGGAGCAACAGGGATGAATTTTGAGCCTTAGGTGCAGGAACAAGAGGGATGAAAATTGAGCCTTAAGTACAGGAGCGATAGGGGTGAATTTTGAACCTTAGTTACGGTTGCAATAGGGGTGAATTTTGCTCTTTACTGTGAGGTGCGTAGGCAAGCTAAAATCTTCTTTATCCTTTTGCACAGAGTCTCAAAGTCGGGGCAACAGAAAAATTCTCGGATCGTGCTAAGACTGCTGCCACAAGGAAGATGAGAGAGAGAGAGAGAGAGAGAGAGAGAGAGAGAGTGTGTGTGTGTGTAAAGCGCACAATAGACAACAAAGATGTTCATTTATCAGGTTATTTACACACAACGGTTAGTTATAGGGTGCACATTCACTCCCACAAATTTATTACTGAACAAGAATACTAACCACACACACACACACACACACACACACACACACACACACACACACACACACACACACACACACACACACACACACACACACACACACACACACACACACACACACACACACACACACACATCTGTTCATAAGGAAACGTCCACATGTAGACATTCACGTTATCCAGTCACAATACCTCACAAATTCAGTTTATATGCACACAGTCGTAAGCGCGCGCACACACACACACACACACACACACACACACACACACACACACACACACACACACACACACACACTCACACACACACGCACGCGCGCACACACACACACACACACACACACACACACACACACACACACACACACACACACACACACACACACACACACACACACACACAAGCACGCACGCACGCACACACACACACACACACACACACACACACACACACACACACACACACACACACACACACACACACACACACACACACACACACACACACACACACACACACACACACACTCTCTCTCTCTCTCTCTCTCTCTCTCTCTCTCTCTCTTCCATGCACGGTCACATGCACACGCGCTTACATATATACATACACACTCCCAAATAATATTCATATATTCATATTCCACATACACAGAGAGAACAAGGAAGGCTAGACGAGTGTGTGTAGTGGTGGTGTTGGGAGATGCAGGCGGGTGTAGGGAGGTGTAACAGTGTGAGGATGTGTGGCTGGGTGTAGAGAGTTGATGCTGGGTGTAGGCAGGTGTGTCTGGGTGCAGGAAGGTGTAGTTAGGTATACTGAGGAGTGGCTGGGTGTAGGGAGGTTTAGGTATGTGTAGGGATGTAGCTGGTGTGGGTGGCGTCAAGAAACATATAAAGATGTGACTGGGTGTAGGTGGGTGTAGGTAGGTTTGGGGAGGTGTGGCTTGGTTTAGAGGCATGTAGCTAATTGTTAGAAAATGCCTAGATGTCTGAAGGTTTAACTAACTGAAGAGAAGAGATGGGTTTATAGTCTCTGTTAAAATATTCAGACAAATGTTTACTCCTCTGGAGATTAGGTGAAAATAAACAAGAAATTTAGTGTCAGATGTTTACGTTTGATGTTTATGCTTAGTGTTGACTTTTGCTCGTTTATATGTTTATTTGCATTGGTTTGGCGATGCTTCACTCAAGACTGTAGATCAAGGAGAAATGTAAGCAGCATCATTTGATTATTCATCCCTGAGTGATAAAAAATAGTAATAAATATGTTCACACAGGCATGTTTACACACAGAGAAAGATGTGGAAATAATATGCAAAAATATACCGACATATACGAGTATTTGCATATGCGTATTGTTACGGAACAGAGAAAGATAATGTACACTTTAAGTGAGAATACTAAAAATCACTACTGTCCCGTAAAGTTCCAGGTTCAAAACAAAAGAGTTAGGTAAAATTACAAGTTAAAGTTTAATGCTCAAACTAACAACAAAACATTCAGGACTCATAAGGATAATGTAATGGCAAATAAACAGGTTAAATATATGGTTAACTGCAATAGCCTCTATTAACACGAAATTAGCAAGAGTAAATTTATCTAAGTCAGCCCTGATGAAATGAAAAACACTGGGTAATGCTCAGTTAATGCAAGATAAATAATTACAGATACAAACTATTATCAAAAATGACTGACATAAAACCCAACATTAATCAAAAACCTCACTAGGCCTAAGAATTAACCTTATGCTACACAGTACAAGAAAAAATACAACAGTTATACTCAAATTACACACAGCTGCTAGATGTTTGGAGATTTCTTGAGCACTCACAATAATAATATCTGTACAGGGGAGGACAGAGATGTGAACAAAATGAGGAGCAGATCTAAGTGGCAATGATGCAGAGACTGAGCTCATTATATAGGGGCCAGCAGAGCTTGATACAACTTGTAAGAAGGACGCGCAAATGAAGCCATGGGGACAAAGAGTTGACAATCCTGCTCTGAACTCCAGAAATGACGACTTACTCTACTATAACGGTAGAAGGGGGGAACTGAGGCAGAACACGCTCGTGATCAAACATGCAGCATACTGTGCGTTAAAATTACACAAAGGATGATGAAATCATAGGCTATGTAACAGTATATAATAACCGAAATTTACATGCACACGAACATACAAATACACAAAGAACAGGCGTATGCAAACACAACTAGGATAGTTATATAGGTCCAAAATGAAATACGGTAATTCTATACATAAATATAAGGATACACAATGATATACACTGATTTCCATGCATATATTTCCTACCAACATATATGCACACATTGCACATACAGGAAGACATTTATGGAAATACAAAATTAATACAAACTTTCCCATATATTGCATAAAAATATCTTGATGTATCTGTTTATCTATCTGTAAATTTATCTATCCATTTACCTATAATATTCGGACCAGATGCATTCACGTAGACACACTGGGAAGTCACACACGCTTACACACACAAACATACTCGCACGTACACACACACACACACACACACACACACACACACACACACACACACACACACACACACACACACACACACACACACACACACACACACACACACACACACACACACACACACACACACACACAAAGTGTATACATAGGTACACTGTCAAGAATTCACACAAACACAGGCACACACACAGGAACGTTTATTGAAGTATTGCCTGCACACAGGCAATGAAACACGCAAAGGCACTCACTCACAGGGAAGCATTCAGATTTCAGGCATACACACACACACACACACACACACACACACACACACACACACACACACACACACACACACACACACACACACACACACAGAACGGGGGGTTCGTACATAAGCGCGTTTGGCACACAAGAATGCATATACAGACGGGTGCTGACAAAACCACACATAAGTGAACACACACACACACACACACACACACACACACACACACACACACACACACACACACACATACACATAGCCACAAGCACACATACACAGAAACGCACACACACAACTGTTTTCTCGCACCAGGACGGAGCGACTGTGGCTGAATTTTATATTGCTTATTATTCTGACTCGTACACACACACACACACACACACACACACACACACACACACACACACACACACACACACACACACACACACACACACACACACACACACACAAATAAGGAATAAATGTCAATCTTTCAGTTACTCAGTTACAGGTTTTATGTAATCACAGTTGTAATCAATTAATTCGCGGTATATATTTAGTACAAAGGAATGCAGTAACAGCCGATTTCATTTGTACTATAACTGTACTCATTACAGTATAACAGACTACAAATAACCTCATTAATCATTGTTTGGAAGATTAAGGGTGTTCTGTCTTTGTTCAGCTGCCTGCAAGTGGATATAAGTAATCTATATGTGTATACACTATTAAGTGGGTATAGTTGGAGCCACGCACGCGCGCGCGCACCCCCCCCACACACACACAGGTTGACAGGATGCCCTATATTTTCTGTTTCCTCGCCCACGTCCCCAACCGGAGGCAGGCGGAGATAGATTGATAGATAGATAGATAGATAGATAGAGAGAGAGAGAGAGAGAGAGAGAGAGAGAGAGAGAGAGAGAGAGCTATAAGCAGACTGGAAGGGACAGTGTGACGTTGGAAGGAAAGGAAAGAGAGGGAGAGAAGGGGAAAGGGAGATTGGAAGGAAGAGGAGGATTAGGAGGAGGAGGAGTTAACAAAATCGGTAGTAAAGGAACGAGCAGGAGCAGAAGGAGGGGGACGGGGATGAGGAAGAGGAGGGAGATTGGGGGAACACGAGGGGGGACAATGATGCAGGGAGGAGGGGGTGAGACGAATATTGGGGGATGTAATGGCAGGAAGGGGGAAGGAGGGAGGTAGTAATTGGGGGAGTGGGAGGGGAGGGGGATGATTGGTAGGGGTAAGGTGGGAGAATTGGAAACTGGGTGAGTGGGAGGGGAGGGGGATGATAGGTAGGGATAAGGAGTGAGGATTGGGAATTGGGGGCGTGGGAAGGGAGGGGATGATAGGAAGGGGTAAGGAGGGGAAGACTGAGGAAGGAAGTAGGGGGAGGGAGGTGGTAAAGAGCAGGGAAGGGTAGCTGTAAAAGGAATGGAAGGGTGTAGTGACAGGAAGGAAGATGGGAGTGATTGTGGACTAGGAGGAATGGAATGGGTCGGGAGGGGCGATCTTTGGGAAGGGTATGGATGGGGAGATGGAGTGGTGGTGAAGCCAGGATGGGGAGGAAATGGGGAGACGAAAGTGACAATGAAGCCTGAAGAAGCCGGGGGGGGGGGGAGGAAGATTGGGTGTAGGGGAAATAGAAGGTGGTTTGAGGATAGGGAAGGGAGAGAAGGAGGGGAATGGAGTGGAGGGAAAACCACGGAGGGAAGGAAGGAGGGGAGGAGTTTGGGAGATGGTGAAGAAAGGAGGGAGTGACGGAAGAAAAGGGAAGAGGAGGAAGATTGGGGGGGGGGACTAGGAGGACAGGGGAATGATGGGAAAGTAAGGGAGATAGGGGAGAGAGAGTGTAGGGCAGTAAGTGAGGCGTGGAAATAGAAGCAATTGGCCAAGAGATGAAGAATAGCCACAAAAATAGACATGCGGTGAAAGGCAATAACAAGAAGGTGGACAAAGATAGAAATAATTGGAGAGGAGGTGGAGACACAATAATGGACACGGAATAAGAGGAAAAATAGAAATTGGAGAAAGACGTAGAAATAGAACTAAGAGGGTATTAAGAAGATTAAAGAAAGACATGAGGTAATTGGAAAAAAGGAAAGTGTAAAGAAAGAGGAAAGAAATACTGAACAGGGGATTTAGAACACGTACCAAATTAAGATTGGGGGAAAAAGATAAAAAAAATGAGTGTAAATTAAAAGGATGTGAAAAATTAATTGAAAAATACAGGATGAGAAAAGTTTATACAAAAATAGAGGTGGGGTAAAAGAGCAAAACAGTGGCCATAGAAGGGAGTGAAAAAGGGTGAATAGATTCCAAGTTAAATATGCAGTAAAAGGAATAATATAGAAACAGATTAATAGCAAGGCGGATAGATAGATAGGTAGATTGATAGATAGATGGATATAGGTACATTGGGAGTTAAAGATAAATGGATGAATAGATTCAATGACTGAATAAAAACAAATTTAGAATAATATTAAGAGATTGGGGTAATGGAAAGAAAACATGAAATAATTGAAAGAAAAAAAAAAGATGAAGATTGCTGATAAATTTAAGGATGGAATTAATGGGGACAAAAATGATGGAAAGTGGAGATTGATGCAGAGTTACAGGTTAACCCTTTCACTACAATGACATCAATTAATCTTTACTCTTACGATCTCCAGACGATTTTATTCAGCTTAGGAGAGAAATTTAGCATTTACGGAGTAAATATATTCCTAAATAGTGTCTTCAATACAAGGTATCCTTCCATACTTAAAATTACCGTCTCTGGGCAGGAAGGGTTTCTTAAAAAAAACAAAAAAACTGCGTGTGGAAAAGAAAGAGGTCATGGATGTCTTCCTAACCTTTGCTTCTCGTGCGTGTGTGTGTGTGTGTGTGTGTGTGTGTGTGTGTGTGTGTGTGTGTGTGTGTGTGTGTGTGTGTGTGTGGTTGTCAGCTTCATGTCTGTGTTTGTCCCTATGTGTGTGTCAGTGTTGCTTTTGTGTGTTCGTGGTTGTGTTTGACCTTGTGCCTTTGTGCGTGCCAGTCCAAGTTGTGTGTGAACTTGTGCCCGTGTGTGCGTTTCTGTGTGTGTAGTGTTCTCAATATGCTTTAGTCATGGTCAGATTCCGAAGTATAATATTTTCCACTTTTCCATGGGTGAGAACAGAGTGAGCAATAAGGAGCCAGAGAGAGAGAGAGAGAGAGAATAGTGGAAGACGAAGCGCCAAGTTAGAGAATAATATAAGGTATATATATATATATATATATATATATATATATATATATATATATATATATATGGAAAGAACTGAATGAACAAAACAATAGTGTCGAGTGAAAATTCTGAGAAAACGGTAGGAGAATAAAGAATGAATACAGAACTGTGAAAAATTAAGGTAATAGAAGTAGTAAGATATTAGACGGAATGAAAAGATAATGAATTTAGAAGAGGGTAAGAGAAAACACTGACCTCTCGCGTTCACCAATTGATCGAAGGGCCGAATATCAGACTTTGCCCTGTTACCTTGACCCTCGACAGATTACTTTAAAAATACAACCCTTAGCCATTCACCATCCATGGGTCAAGCTACACCAGAAGTGTTTGAGTTAGCTTTGCCCAGTGACCTTGATCTGTGGCTTATTATTTTCGCAAAGGAATCTCTTGACCCTTGCTTGAGCCTGAACCATTCCACAGAGTTTAGTCTCCATCGGTTAAAAACTGCTAAAGCTAACCTTGACATGTTACCTTGACCTTTGTCCTATTGTTCTAAGATTATAATAAGCTTTTTTAGTGGTTCTCAGCTTCATCCGCCAAGTTTGATCAGAATCAAATAGATTGTTTTAGTTATTTTGTTCACACACACACACACACACACACACACACACACACACACACACACACACACACACACACACACACACACACACACACACACACACACACACACACACACACACACACACACATATGCACCACTCAAAGCATAACACATGCTCTTCTTCCGCGAGCATGGGTGTACCGAAAGAAAAAAGTAGGAGGGATAAGAAACAGAAAATAAAGATAATACAGAATGAAGATGCAGAAAGTGGCCCATTAGTAAGAAAGAAGAGAGAGAGAGAAATAGAGCAAGAGGAATATGACAAAAACTAGTAAGAATATCAAGGGTGAAGAGATAAGAAGAGAGAAGAAGAGAAGCTAAAGAGTAAGGCAGAATAAAGAAGCAGAAAGCGCTTCATTAGCAAACACCTCCGGGCACTCGACCCTGAATGTGTATTGCTTCCGCTCGGCCAAAAAAAAAAAAAAAAAAAAAAAAAGTCCTATCCTCATTCTGTTCCATTTAACTTTATTACGGTGGTATGTATTCTTTACTTACTTTGCCCTTTACTTTTTATTATCTTAATCTTTTCTTCACACCATTTTACACACACACACACACACACACACACACACACACACACACACACACACACACACACACACACACACACACACACACACACACACACACACACACACACACAATTTTTTTTTTTTTTCACTTTTTACATTTCATTTCATTAAAAATTCTCTCTTCTTCATATATATATATTTTTTTATGGCTTACCTCACTTGCTATCTTTCATCCCCGTAATTCTTGCTTCTTCATATTTACTTTATAATTACTGTACACTTATATTTACTTTCCCTTTCAGGACCACGACAAGCAAATCTTTTTATTTTTTCGTTGCTTCTCATATTTCTCCATTTTTTATTCTTTTCCGAAACTCACATAAAAAGAATATTTTTTCAGCTCTTTTCTTTGGTTTACCTTTCTCTTTTTCACCGGTTCATTTTTGCTTTTCCATTTACCCCTACACACCAAAAAAAATATTTAATCATCTTCTGTTAGCTTACCTGACTTTATACATTCCAGGTACTCACTTTTGCTTTTCCAGTAATGCCTGTATTAAAAAAAAGTGTGTGTGTGTGTGTGTGTGTGTGTGTGTGTGTGTGTGTGTGTGTGTGATTATATTTAACACATTTTTCTTGCCACATCACATTCAATCCCTTTCATTTTTTCTTTTTCTTTTTCCAGGCTGATAGTTTTTTTCACATTTTATTCCCCATCTACTTTTTATTCATTTACTTATCACACGAACCAAGTTTCATTCTCTCATTATTTAGCATTTTTACCTTCACGTTGATTAAGGAGGAGGTAAAATTCTTCTGTTGTATATATAGTTTTAGCACACTTTCTCATGTAAGATTTTTTTTTCCTCACTTTGCAAATATTCTTTTCTTTCTTATTTGGCTCATGTGACTGTCTATACTTTATTTTCTCATTTATTGTTAAGCCTTTTCCTTCTATCGTACATTTAAAAAAAAAAAGATCCTGACTTTTCAATTGATTTCTTATGCCAGGTTTTCTTTCCTTTTGACATACGATGATTCATTTGATGTCCTTTCCCTCCCCCTTTTTTTCTTTCTTTTCGTCCTGTCTCCTTCCCTGTTTCTCTCTCAGGAGATAATGATGATGATGATGATGATGATACATAATTTTTTCCATTACAGCCACGGTGAAATGGGTTTAATTTTCCTGTGCTTCTAGTCTTTTATTTTTCAATATATTTTCCGGAAGTTTCTTGACTGAGCTCACACACTGCGTTCATTTGTCTCGCCTTTTTTTGTTCCTCTAAATATAAATGGATTTCTGTTCTCTCTTTTTCACCCAGCTGTTATTCCACCATTACCGTTCAGCCATAATTCTACCATTAAGATTCAACCATTATTTAACCATTATCATTAAGTCATTATTCTTCCATTAGCATTCAGCCATTATTTAACCATTAACATTCAGCCATTATTTAACCATTACCATTAAGTCATTATTCTTCCATTAGCATTTAGCCATTATTCTGCCATCACCATTCAACCGTTATTCTTCCATTACCATTCAACCATTTTTTACCACTACCATTTAACCATTATTCTGCCTCAACCATTCAACTATTAGTCTACCATTACTCTTCAGCCATTAGTCTACCATCACCATTCAACCATTACAATCAAACCATTCCACCAAAACAGTCACCATTCAACCATTACCCTCACTATTACGCCACATTCACCACTCACGCAGCATTTCACATCCTCATCCTCCATCTCTGTTCTTTATCCATTACTCCACAGTCACAATCCACCTATTAATCAGCACCCACTTCCTCCACCTTCGCTCCCCATACACTCCACATCAATTAATTTCCCGTCCTTTAGCTGATTCTTGGCACTCCGTCTCCTCGGGTCAAGTTTTTACTCGTTTCCCTTCAGGCACATGGAAGGTCAGAGGGCGCTTGTGTGTGTGTGTGTGTGTGTGTGTATGTGTGTGTGTGTGTGTGTGTGTGAGAGAGAGAGAGAGAGAGAGAGAGAGAGAGTGGTCTATTACGTAGGCAAGGGTGTGTAGGAGTATGTGTGGGAAGTTGTGGCATTATTATTAAAAAAAAAGGGGTGGGGATGTAAAGGAAAGATGGTGTGACAGTGAAGTAGACTGAGAAGCAGTGTGTGGGAATTCAAAGGAAGAGTGCAAAGGAGAGAGAGAGAGAGAGAGAGAGAGAGAGAGAGAGGGTAGAGTGTAAAAAGATGAATGAGGGAATATGCAAGAGGGAGGAGAGAGCGCGAGTGTGTGATAATGGGAATGTGGAAGAAAGAACCAGAGAGAGAGAGAGAGAGAGAGAGAGAATAATGGCATGAGGGAGTAAGGACCATAAGAAGAAAAGTTATGTAAGTAGGATTAAGCAAAAAAGAACGTGAAGGACAAAGGGAAATGAGGAGAGTGTATGACCATAAGGAGGAGAGGTAGAGAGGTAAAAGATGGAGGTATTGTGGAGAGGTGAGGGAGAGAGGGGGAGGGAGGAAGAAGGTAAGGGAGAGCGGGAAAGTATGAGATGGAGAGAGGTAACTTGAGACGAGTGTTAGGAGAATGAAAGACAAGGGAGAGAGGTGTTGGGGAGAGGGTGAGGGAGGAGAAAGGTGAGGGAGGGAGAATCGGAGGGTGAGAGTCTTGTGGGAGGGAATGTTGGAGGGAAAGGCTGAGATAGGGCTAGGGTGAGGGAGAGAAGACATGAAAGAGGAGGAGTTAAAGAGAGAGGAGAGAAAGAACGGATGAAACGTAAAGGTGAGGGAGGGAGAGAAAGACTGGGTAAGGAAGAAAGTGGAATAGGGAGAGAAGACGTGAAGAAGGGACAGTTAAACAACGTGAGGGAAGGAGAGAGAGTGAGGGTGAGGGAAGGAAATAATAGAGGGTGAAGGAGAGAAGGATGATGAGGGAGGGAGGGAGGGAAGGAGTGATGGAGCATAAGGGATGTTTTAGGCCATGAGGATGAGACGCAGGAGACTGAGGAAAAATTAAGAACGACAAGATGAAGGAAGAGGAGGCGGAGAGAGAGAGAGAGAGAGAGAGAGAGAGAGAGAGAGAGAGAGAGAGAGAGAGAGAGAGAGAGCTTAAAGAAAGGAGAGGAGAGAGGCGCTAAAATGAAGGCTCTTAAGTATGAAAAGCTAATTTTTGGTCTCCCCGATTTATCGCACCGCCAAACAGCATTGCGCCATCTGTTGGAGACCAGAAGGCTGCTGAGCTTGGGGGAAATGGGCTTCAGAGTTAATGCCCGCAGCCGATTAGAGTAAAACGTTAAGTAGGATGAACAGGTATGAAATAATATGGTGCAATGATGTACAATATTTTATTTTTTTTTATGCGAGGAAGAAGGAACCAAAGGCTGTTATGTCTAGTAGGTTTCGTCATACATTTGGGTACTATTTGTTAATCCCTTTATTGCCGATGACACCATTTTGTAGTTTATTCTTTTTACTATCATGGAATTTTACTGAGCTGAGGAAAGCTGCCGGTAGTGAAGGTGTAATGAAGGTTCTGGCTGTTTCACCCAGTTGGAAAATTTATCATAAAGTAAATGAAACCGTCTAGAGACAGCGAGAATACATTAAAAAAAAAAAAATCCTCCTGTAGAAGACTCTTTCTCTCTCTCTCTCTCTCCACACACACACACACACACACACACACACACACACACACACACACACACACACACACACACACACACACACACACACACACACACACACACACACACACACACACACACACACACACACACACACACACACACACACATTCGGGAGTGGACGTGGGGTTTCGGAAAATTGCGTCTGTAAGTCTCGTTATATCTTCGTACGCTGTTGTTGCAGTTATTATTATTATTATTATTATTATTATTATTATTACTTTTATTATTATTATTATTATTTTTATTATTATTATCATTGTTGTTTATTATGTTGTTATTGTTATGCTGCATTCACTCCTCACGCCATCCTTGGTGAAAAAACGGTCAGTATGACGGTGATATTATTATTATTGTTGTTGTTGTTGTTGTTATTATTATTATTATTATTATTAATATTATTATTATTATATAATCTCAGTCTTTCAGCATTTACAAAATAATCCCCTTATCATGGTGAAACGTACTTTTTCCTTTCGAAAGAATCATTTATTTAGCTTGCGTGAAACATTTTGCAGAGTGTTAGGTTGGATTAGCTTGAGTTAGATTAAGTTGGTTTAAGGAAGGTTTTGATTCATTAATCTTCATTCACTCCCGTTTTATCTAATTCTTCTCACGTCAGGTTTTATTTATCCTGTTCATCTCCCGCTGTTGATCTTTCTCTCGGACATCCGTATCTCCCCGCACATTATCTTGTACTCTTCCCAAATCCTCTGCTTAGTCTGTCTTCTCGGCGCATCAGGTTTGTCCTCATTGTTTCTCTTTTGCGTCAGTCTGTAGAGGTAGGTAATCTTTTTCTCAGTCGGGTTGTGTAAGCCCAACTCTTATGCCTCTTCATCTGTCTGGGCGTGAGATTTCGAAAGATTACGTCTCTTTCTCTTCTTACACTGTTGTTATTATTATTATTATTATTATTATTATTATTATTATTATTGATTATTTATAATTATTATTATTATTAGCTCCACTGCAGACTCAGCCTTCTCCCTAGATTGTGAGTGAAAGCCAAAGAAGGTTAAATGAGGAAGAAATGTTTAAGAAGAAAGATGAATACAAGATGAAGAATATGAAAAACATAAATCAACGAGAAAACAACTAGGAAAAAAAAAAGAAATGTGAAAATTGGCTTGTTGGGATAGCTATACTTGTGTATGTCTGTCTGTATGTCATCAGTTAAGCAGAACAGGTGTGAATAGAATTATGCAGGTGTTTGACAGGGCGTGCTATCCCCCTGCCAGAAACCAGACCTATGTATCTGTATAATGTTATCTTAATCTGTCCGCGTTTATCTTTCTACCTGACTTTATATGTACTTCTGTCTGCCTGTGTCTGTATGCAGGTATGTATGAATATGTATATATTGTATGTATGTATAATTGTATGTGTATATATATATGTATGAAAATGGGTAGATGAATGTATGTATCCATGTGTGTATTGATGTATGTATCCATGTATGTGTGTGTATTTATGTCCGTCTGTCTGTCTGTCTGTACGTATGTATGTATTTATGTATGTACCGGAAGTGAATGGTGGTGTGAGGAAGTAAGTATGGCTGTGGCTGAGAAGAGACATGCATATGAAGTGTGGCTGCAGAGGAAGGATGAGATGTCATATGAAAGGTATAAGGAAAAGAGGAATAAGGCGAGAAGGGCTATGCGTGATGCTAAAGTGGCAGCAGATGAGAGGTGGAGTAGGCGGCTGACAGAGAATTTTCAACAGAATAAGAAAATGTTTTGGAGGGAGGTGAAAAGGGTGCGAAAGGGAGAGTCTGGGATGGAAGAGCGAGTAAAAGCAGAGGATGGAAGGATGTTAATTGAGATGGATGCAGTAAGGAAGAGATGGGCAGAGTATTTTGAAAGATTGTTAAATGTAGAGGAGGAAAGGGTGGCTGAGATTGTGGCGGATGGAAGGGTGCAAGCAATAAATGTGTTGGGAGAGTTGAATGATTCTTTGATCACGAAGGAGGAAGTGGAGAAGGCAGTAAAGGAGATGAAAACAGGGAAAGCTGCAGGTATGGATGGGTGTACTGTGGAATGCCTGAAGGGTGGTGGAGTGACTATTGTTGACTGGTTAGTAAGATTGTTGAATGTGTGCTTTGTGAAAGGTATGGTGCCAGTTGACTGGGCAAGTGCTTGTGTGGTCCCGTTGTATAAAGGCAAGGGTGATAAGTATGAATGTACTAGCTTTAGGGGAATAAGTCTGTTGAGTGTTGTAAGTAAGGTGTATGGTAGAGTGTTAATTATGAGAGTTAGAGAGGGTACAGAGGGAGTGATTGGTGATGAGCAGTGTGGCTTTAGGAGAGGGAGGGGATGCGTGGATCAGGTTTTTGCTGTGAGACAAGTATTTGAAAAGTATTTAGCGAAAGGTAAGGATGTGTTTTGGGCATTTATGGATTTAGAGAAAGCATATGATAGAATAGATAGGGAGGCTTTGTGGACTGTATTAAGTTTGTATGGACTTGATGGTAGGTTACTAAAAGGGGTGAAAAGTTTTTATGTAAATAGTAGAGCATGTGTAAGAGTGGAAAATGCTGTGAGTGATTGGTTTCCCGTGAGAGTGGGGTTGCGACAGGGATGTGTGATGTTGCCTTGGTTGTTTAATATTTACATGGATGGTGTTGTAAGGGAGGTGAATGCAAGAGTTTTAGGTGGAGGTCTGAGTCTGGTGAATGTTGATGGTGGAGAGTGGAATCTGAAGCAGCTGCTGTTTGCAGATGATACCACACTGGTGGCTGATTCAGAGGAGAGATTGAGACAGTTGGTAGAGGAGTTTGGAAGGGTGTGTGAAAGGAGGAAATTGAAAGTAAATGAGAATAAGAGTAAAGTGATGAAGTGTACGAGGTTGGTAGATGGTATGGGGATGAATATAGTTTTGAATGGCGAGTTGCTCGAGGAGGTAGAGTGTTTTAAATATCTCGGGTCACATGTTGCTGTGGATGGAAGAATAGATGCAGAAGTGAAGTTTAGAATAAATGAAGTAGGAAAGGTGCTGGGAGGAATGAAAAAAGTGTTTAGATGTCGTTCGCTTAGAATGGATGTAAAGAGAAGGCTGTATGAGGGTGTTGTGGTACCGACTGCATTATATGGGGCTGAAACATGGAATATGGGTGTAACAGAGAGGAAAAGCTTGAATGTAATGGAGATGAGGTGTCTGAGGAGTATGTGTGGAGTGACGCGTATGGATCGAGTGCGAAATGATGAAGTGCGAAGGAGAACTGGAGTTGTTCGGGAGATGGCTGGTAGAGTTGAGCAGAGGGTGTTGCGATGGTTTGGGCATATGGAGAGAATGGATAATGAGCGATTGGTGAAAAAGATAACTAGATCTGATGTGAGAGGTGTAAGGCTGAGAGGAAGACCACGAATAGGATGGATGGACAGTGTGAAGAGAGCTCTGGATGCGAGGGGGATGTCTGTTGAGCAAGGAAGAGTGGCTGTGCGTGACAGAAATAAATGGAGAGAAAGTGTGAATGAATAAGTGATGACGCAGCCCTGAGGGGATATTCTCCCGCATTTGGTCTGATCAGCTAGTCAGTTCAGGTGCGGGTAAGGGGATGGGTCTGTTATGATGTGGCAGGGGTAAACCAGTTCTGCTGTCGGGCCCTGCTGCGGATGTCACTGATTGCATTGCGCAGTTGACCCTTGTGTGGTGTGGTGCGGTGAGGATCTGTCCTTTCTCCCCTTTGGGGCTAAGATGCGAATGAATGTGTTTAAATGGATGAGTAAATGGCGAGTGTGTCGTCCTGTCTCGGCTACCTCCCTTTCCTTGGGGGAAGCAGCCTAGGTATATAGATAGATAGATAGACCGGTATATATGTATGTACGAGTATGTGTACCGAATATAGTGTAATATGATATTCACCCACGATATTAGCTGGTAGAGAGGTTTTTTTCATTAACACTTGTCACTACTCCTGGCCTCTCACCGCTCTGATTGCTGTATATATATTTTTTTTTCAATGGCCGTGTGAAGCTATTTATTAGTCATTCCGTAAATCCCATTAACGAGGATTACATGCGATTGGTATTGGTAATGCCTGGTGGAGTGCATTCCTCTTTGATTATAGTACTTGTCTGTTTGTCTGTCTGTCTGTCTAGCGGCATGTCTGTCAAGCTTTCATATTTATGCTATTCTGTCTGTGTGTGTGTGTCTCTTTTTGCCTGTCTGTCTGTCAGTGTCTCGGTCAGTTTGCTGTCTGCGTGTCTGAATATATCGTCTGAATGTCTGTCTGTCTGAATGACTGTCTATATCTGTAGCCCATATCTATCTGTCTGTCCATCTATCTCTCCGTCTGTCTGTCTTTAGTGTTGATCTCCTGTTGTAGTTCAGAATTCTAGATGGAAAAATAGCAGTTTACATCAAGATAACGTGAATGCAGTATGGAAGAATTAATCGGCATGTGGTGTGTGGGAGGAGGAGAGGGAGACCGAGAATGAGATGGAGAGATAAGGTGCCAGAGTATTTTTCCCGAGAGAGAGAGAGAGAGAGAGAGAGAGAGAGAGAGAGAGAGAGAGAGAGAGAGAGAGAGAGAGCGTATAAAGAGGCCTCATCGAATACATGGAGATAATTTTTCGCTCCAACATCGCAATACTCGTTCTATCCTGCTCGCAAAAATTCTTAATATATTCAGGCCGTGGAGGGGAAGGAAAAGGGGTCAAGCGTAAATATAACACACCTTGCATTCTGAATTTCCAGGCTCCCCACGCCAGATATGCATAGTGTATTTTTATTGAAGGACCCCCTGTCGGTGCTGTGTATGCTGTGTAAGGTTTATGTACCTCTCTCTCTCTCTCTCTCTCTCTCTCTCTCTCTCATAAATATGTCTGCCCTTATTTCATACCCTACATGCTAAAGCCGTTTTATTCAGCGCTTGTATGATGATATTAACTGGTATTTTGTTGTTGTTGACCTGGTGTTTTTATTTTATTTATTTTATTTTTTTTCAAGAGTAGCACAGACTGTTTCAACAAAATTCTAATAATCAGATTTTTCCCTGCCCTCAGTCTGGAATCTATCTCGCGTCCAAACAGCAGACCACTTCTCTAACCATCTAACAGACTAGTTCCTCCTCCAAATTCTAATAGTAACTTCCCCATACCTAATCTTCACTACACAGGACTTTGACTTGATATACTAACTAGCACAGTCTCTCCATCTTTCTCCTCCTTACTCTCCTTTACTCTTCCTTACTCCTTTACTCTTACTTCTTTCCAACTCTTGCATACGCCTCCTTTCTCCCTTGTTTCTCCTCTCTCTTTACATTCTTTGGTTTTCATCATCTCTGTCATACCATACCTTTATTTCTTATTCTCCTTGTAAACCCCTCTCCCCTTGTACTTCCTCCCCTTCCTCTCTTCCTCCCCTTCCTCTCTTCCTCCTTTCCTCCCTTTCCCCTCTCCCCATTCCCTCCTTCAGTTCTCCTCTCCATCATCTTCCATTGCTTTATAACCTTCATGCTTTCCTTCCCTCTCATTTCGTCCCTCACCCTTTCCTTTCCCCTTTTCTTTCCTTCGCTCTCCTTCCCTTCCGTTCCCATATCCTCCCTTCCCCTTTCCTCTCTCTCCTTTCCATCCATTTTCACCTTCTCACTCCCCTTCCTTTCTTTTTCCCATCTCTCCCACTCCTTACCCCTACTCTCCCTCCCTCTTTGTCCCTCTTTTTTCCTTCTATGTCCACCTTCTTTCCCTCCCTTTTTCCCTTTCTTCCCTCTCTCTCCGACTGTTTATTTTCCTTCTCTTGTCTCTGCTTTATCTCGTCGTCTTTGTCACACCTCCTTTTCTCTCCGTTCCTCGTCCCACTTTAAGTAATTTACCCTCACCTCCTTGCTTGCCTCGCCCCATCAGCTCTATCTTCACGTTTCCTTGCCTCATTTGCTTCAGTTTTCTTTCTTCCTCTCCTCTCATTGCCCTTTTTTTTAGTGATTTTCCTCACCTTCCATTCTTTCATTTTCCATTCATTCTCTCTTGCTTCACCTTTTAAGCTCTATCCTCAGCGTTTCCTCGACACTTCTTATCTTTTTTTCATTTTCCTCGTTCTCCTTTCTTCATTTTTTTCCTCACCTCCCCCCCCCCCTCGTTTTCGTTTTTCCTTTTCCTTCCTGGTTAGTGCTCTTTTTCCTTTCCTTACATCCTGTTGCGACCACTTAGGTCTTGTTTATGTTCTTTGTCGCTTCTTATTTTTGTTGCTTGTCCTTGCCTCATTTTCCTTCCCTCTTCTTGCCTCTGTTCCCTTGTCTCCTCTTGTCTCTTCTTCCTTGTCTCTTCTTGTCTCCCTTTCCTCGTCCTTTTGTCTGTTATCCTTTTCTTTTCCTAGACTTGTCCTGATGATGAGAGGGTTAATGATGACAGTATTCACTCATAGGCTCGCATTCTCGTCGGTTAAGGAAGCTCCCTAACGCCTCTTCCGTAGCGATTTATTTTTTGGATATGGCTGGTTATTATCCTTTGGTATGTTATTTGGTATATTATTTTTATTTTTAGCTCCTCATTTTCCCTCAAACTTTCTTCATATCCCATCCACCTCTCTTTTTTCCCTCCACCTCTCTTTTTTTCCCTCCACCTCTCTTTTTTCCCTCCACCTCTCTTTTTCCCTCCACCTCTCTTTTTTTCCCTCCACCTCTCTTTTTTTCCCTCCACCTCTCTTTTTTTCCCTCCACCTCTCTTTTTTTCCCTCCACCTCTCTTTTTTTCCCTCCACCTCTCTATTTCCCTCCACCTCTCTTTTTTTCCCTCCACCTCTCTTTTTCCCTCCACCTCTCTTTTTTTCCCTCCACCTCTCTTTTTTTCCCTCCACCTCTCTTTTTTCTCCCTCCACCTCTCTTGTCCCCTCCACCTTATATAATTTTCTCTCAACCTCACTGTATTTTCTCTCCACGTCTCTTTATCTTCTCTCCACCTCGCTTTATTTTACCTCCGTCTCACTGTTTACCCTCCGCCTCTCTTAAATTTACCTCCTCCATTTCATTTTGTCTTCTCCACACTCCTCTCTCTCTCTCTCTCTCTCTCTCTCTCTCTCTCTCTCTCTCTCTCTCTCTCTCTCTCACACACACACACACACACACACACTCACACACACACACACACACACACACACACACACACACACACACACACACACACACACACACTCTACATCCTACTCTCTTCTCTTTCCATCATCCTCCTTTAAACATTATGCATTCTAGCTCCTACTCTCTCTCTCCTTTCTCGTGGGCTCTCTTTTCCTTCCTGCCTCCTTCATCCCATCCTTTCTTTCCTTCCCTCTTCCCTCTCCTTCCCTCATCTCTCCATTCTTCCTTTCCTTTCCCCCTCTTCCCTCCTTCCTATCCTGTTCTTTCTCTCTTATTCCTCTCCCTGCTCCTTCAGCCAGTCTTCCTCTCCTCTCTCCCTCTCCTTCATCTCTCCCTGTCCTTCCTCTCCCTTCTTCTTCCACTCCTCCTCTCTCATCATTCTTTTCATCTTTTCTCTGCTGCCTTCTTTCTTTTCTCTTCCTTCCCTCTCTCACCATCCCTTCCTCTGCTTCCTTCATCCTATCGTCTCTTTCCTCCCCCGCTGTCTTTCTTCTCTGCTTTCGTTCTTCCTCTCCCCCTCTATCCCTATCTGTCCTTCCCTCCTTTCACCTCCTTTCCCCATCTCCTTCCCCTTCCCCTTCTCCTCCCCCTTTCTCCTCCCCCCCTTCCCCTCACTTACATCATGGTTGGAGCGAGGTATTATGTTTTCACCCAGGTAACGGCCGAGAGAGAGAGAGAGAGAGAGAGAGAGAGAGAGAGAGAGAGAGAGAGAGAGAGAGAGAGAGAGAGAGAGAGAGAGAGAGAGAGAGGAAATTGACTGTTTTTAAGTTGGGAAAATTTTTTAGTATATGAAAGTAAGATAGCTACACAGATGGATGAATAGGTGGATGGACTGACAGATAGACAGAAGATAGATAGATAAGTAGATAGACAGTTGGATAGATAGATAGATAGATAGGCAGTTGGATAGATACGGTAGATAGATAGCTAGATTTTTAGATAGATAGATCGACTGACTGATAGAAAAAATAAGCAGGCAAAATGGGCGGAAAACATCATAGTGTGTTTTTAGATAGATAGACAGATAGATAGATAAGCGGATAGATGGATTGAGCTGATAGATGAAAAGTGTGTTATTTACTAGTGGCTGGAGATAGGGAGGGGAAAAATTTGATCTTTAATGCGAGGAAAAAAACGTGTGGAAAGATGATACTTATGTAGGTAGGAGGGCACATAGATAGATAGATAGATAGACAGATGTAGATAGATAAATACAGATTGGTGGATACAGGTTGAGAGATGGAAAGCTAAGGGTAGATAGATAAATATATGGATAGATGCAGAGATTTGTATAACTTATAGAAAGGGTGAGATCCATGACAGGTAGATAGATAGAGTGATAGATAGACAGATAGATAGACAAAAAGGTAAAAGTTTAGTATTATTATTTACTGGCAGGTAGGCGGAAAGAAATTGGATATCTTAAGTGAGGGGAAAGCATCTTAGAGAGAGAGAGAGAGAGAGAGAGAGAATGGTGGTGGTGACGGTAGTGGTGGTAATAATGATGATGATGAAACGTAGATTATGTTAAAAAAGAGATATAGAAGAATGAAGGAAATGAGGTGCGAAAAGAGCGGGGTGAGACAGTAAGCGAACAAGGGATAATGGTGAGTGATGAAAGCAGCGACCCGGCACGACTCAAAGTGGTGACATGAGATGGTGAAAGATGCTTCGTTGGTGCCCCAGGGGAGATCATTAGCCGGCATCAATGCTCATTACCACCCACGTCACCTCCACATCATTACCACCACCACCACCACCGTCACTACCACCACCGCCACGATACATACTCAGAATCTGTGTAATAATAAGGCTTGGAATTAATGCCTCAGAATTCCACGAGAGTCATTTAGACAGACTATCTAGTGTGTGTGTGTGTGTGTGTGTGTGTGTGTGTGTGTGTGTGTGTGTGTGTGTGTGTGTGTGTGTGTGTGTGTGAAACCTTTATCTGATTTTAGCCAGACTTGTTGAAAATGTTAAGGGTCAGCCAAGGAGTCGATCTTTGTATTTAAGACAAATTGGTTAAAGGTCAAGGTTACAAGGTTAGATGAAACTTTGACCCAGCAAAGTCAGCTGAAAGTGTGTGTCCTACATAGGCCGAATTGTGTGGAAGGGTTGAGGGTAAGGCAAGGACAAAGCACTCCGGTTTTAAGAACAGTTAGTCAGAGGCCAAAGTCACGAGTGAAATACAAAATTCAGCGCATGTGTCTGTTTGAAGAAATTGACTAGAACAATTTTGATCTGATCTTGACCTAACTTGGTGGAAAGGTTGAGGACCAGCCAAGGGGTTGACCAATTGTCTTTAATATTAAGTCAAAGGTTAAGGTCACCTTAAGCAGTTTTTATCTGATTTATACCAATCTTTGTGAAAGGATTCAGGGTAAGGGAAGGATAAAGGGTTTCGATTTTGACAACAATCAGAGGTTAAGGTCACAGGGAGAGGTCAAATGGCCTAGCCAGTGGAGAGGTGGTCTGCTATTCAATGGATGTGGGTTGGAATCCCGGCTGGGGCAGGGATCATTTTAAGATTTTGAATTTCGTTAAAAAAGACTTTACTTACCTACCGCAAGACTGGACGACATGTAAAAATACCCCCGCTAATACTAGTACACCAGTCCTGCCTTGACCAAACCTCTCCTCTTCCCACTCACATAAAACGAAAAAAAAAAAAATGGTGGAAGCGGGTGTTGTACCATGAGTGTTCCTTCTTGTTCGTATTTCATTCTCGCTCCTACTGGTGGATTCTGTTCAGCGTGGGAGCGTCGTTTTGGTAAAGGAAAACTACACATTTACTCGTAATTCATTTGTGCAGGAAAAAAAAAAAATACTCCCACTAATCTAGCCCCGCTTTAATTCGATTGGAGTTAAGTTTGGAGAGTTTGGCGTGAAAAAAAAAAAAAAAAAAGGTTCGTGGATTAAATAAAGCGCAACTATTTTTAACTGAATGCTGAAAAACCAAAGTCGGCTAATCTGACCCGCCAGTGACCTTTGACCTTATGCTTCCATGGCCTCTCTCTCTCTCTCTCTCTCTCTCTCTCTATCTATCTATCTATCTATCTATCTAATTAACTTAACCCCTTTATTAAGATATCCATTTTTTATTTTTGCAACTGATGAACGATTTTATTCACCTTTGGGAGAGAGAGAGATTTTTTAAACGAGTTAACTCTACCACAGCATTGACTTTTTTTTTTTTTTTTTTTTTTTTAATCGCTACTGCCACAGAGTTTTATTCGCTTCAGGAGAAATCTTCCGAACTGGGGAGTCTAAATATACCTTAGTTTTCATTATTCTCCATCACTTCAATAAATATACCTTAGTTTTCATCATTCTTCATCACCTCAGTGGGGGCTTTCCTAAGGGTCCGGCCACACTTACCTAAAACAAGTGATCGACGAGATGAAACGAGGCACCGGGTTAGAGTTGCTGCAATATCTGAGTCTGAACCCTGGACGGCCCCCTGAGCCCTCTTTCCTCTTGTCAGTCACATGTTTAGAGAAGAACGACAGCACCCGAAACAAGTTCGTGTGGCAGTGGTAAGAATAATTAATTATGACGTTACCTTATTGGAGGGGTTTAAAAGGCAGTTAGTTTTCAGTTTCAGTTATTTCCCTGAATCCGGAAAAAAAATTATCATCATCATCATCACCATTGTCATCATAATCATCATCAGCATCATCATTCTTCCCATCTAAAAGAGAGAGAGAGGGAGAGAGAGGATGATGTAGGTTCCAGAATCAGTTTGTCCTTCTCACCACACCAATTTCACTGCCCATTTTTTTCCACATGCACCCCTCACCCAGCACTCCATAAGTCCTCCACACCTACATTCTGTCGTAAAGCATTGGGTGGGGGCGGGTCACTTCTCCGTGAGCTGAGGGTGTTTGTCCTCGGTCGTGAATATTCAGTCACCCTTCAGGATCGTAAAATATACCTTGACTTTGTATAGTACTCTGTCCGGCAGTGTCAGGTGTGTGTACAAGCCGGACACTAAAGTACATACATACATAAATATATACGTTCACATACATGCATATATGCGTACATTTTCATACATACGAACATGAATACATTTACATAAATGCTTGCAGAACATAACATATATACATACATACATACATACATACATACATACGTACTTACATACATACATACAGCTCTTACATATGGTACATGCATACATACATACATATTCATACTCGTACATACATACATGCGTAAATTCACAAATACATATTAGATGAATACATACATAAATGCTCGTACATAAATTCTTCCCAGCTTTCGTCTTCAATCTCTCTTCCAGATTACGAAAGAAAACTAAAGAAAAACGTCGGCAGAGGTGAGTGCACGGACACAATGCACAGAGACATTAGGATGCGAAGAGGGTGGCGTGGCGTCGGGGGGTGCGTAAAGCCTGGAATTCCTCTGCGGCAATTATGGTTTAGTTTCCAGTGTCAGTTTATTTCTCTGAGTACAAAAAACGAAATCAACACTGCCGCACCGCCATCATCGTTGTCATCGTCATCGTTAATCATCATTGTTATGCGTTACCGTCATCCATCATTATCATTCATTATCACCATCTGTCATTATCATCATCATCATCATTTTTCCAGGTCAAAAGATGAATGAGAGAGAGAGAGAGAGAGAGAGAGAGAGAGAGAGAGAGAGAGAGAGAGAGAGAGAGAGAGAATCGTAGGAACCAGAGAGCTTTGATACGGCTTTCATAAACTCTAATGGTCGGGATAACTCTAGCACTTAACTACAGCTAACTCCAGATGATTTTATTCAGCTGGGAGTGAGGCGAGGGAAAGGGGGTATTAGAATGCAAATGTGGGCGTCTAGGTTTGCATAGAGCTGTAATTTCTGTGTAAATGGGGGGCGAAATGTGGACAGTGGATGGAGTGGGGAAGAGAAGGTGGGGAGGAAAGGGGAGCTAGGGAGAGAGAGGGAAGGGGTCCGAAGGAGGGGAGGTAGTGGGGGTAAGGATGAGAGGAGAGGATATGGGAGTGAGGGGGATAGGGAAGGAAATGGGAACGAAGGGAGAGAAGAGGAAAGGGGAGCGAGGAGAGAAGAAGGAAAAGAGTGGGAGGGGGAAGCCAAGGAGAGGACCGGGGGGAAACAATGACAGAGATTCAAATGGAGGCGAGGAGGCTGGGGAGGGCATAGAAGGAGGAGGAGACAGGATGACGACAGGGAGGATAGGAAAGGAAGACAGCAGAGTGTGAAAAAAAAATCATCCAGTATGAAAAATGGAAAAAGATAAGCAAAGTAGAAGGAAAAATACATAGAAAACAGACGAGAAGAAAATGATAGTAAACAATAAGAAATTTGAATAGGAAAATTGCTTAGCGGAGTGAAAGAAAGAAACCAAGAGAAGCAGAAGAGGAAGAAAAGGAGTTACATAAGAATAAAAATGAGAAACGGGAAAAAGGCTACCAACCACCCAAAAAGGAGACAAGAAACCTAAAAAGTTGATGTAGAAGAAGAGTATGTAGCTAAGGAAATACAGAGGGAAAAAAAGCGGAATAAGACAAGTGAAAAACATAAAACATTGGCCAAACCCAGGTTATTCTAGGTCTGCTACAAGGAACAACATTATTGAGGATTTGTTATTTATTATGTTCGCAATATTTTGAAATTTGCGCAAAATGTTCAACTTTCCTCTGATATACTTTCTACGGATGTGGCTGTTCGGGATGTTTTTTTTTTTTTTTTTTTAATGCGAGGAAGAAGGAACCAAAGGCCAAGAGCCCGCAGTAACAGTTCCCTCCAAGAGAAAAACAAAATACAATAGAGAGCCAAATTCAAGATCCGATCATTTTGAGATGCCTGGACACACTGCGGTTGAAAGACTGGTGATCATAGGTGTGTGTGTGTGTGTGTGTGTGTGTGTGTGTGTGTGTGTGTGTGTGTGTTGTTATAACCGCTTCTCCATGATGACGATCTTTCTAGTGATATTTTTCCTACCTCCAATCGATTTCATTCAGCCTGAGAGAAACTTTTATAGCTGGAAGGATTACTTGTAGCCTTCTCTAAACTCTCTGTTATTTGATGTCTCTCTTCAGCCAAATAAAAATGTCTGGTAACTCTCCCTCCAAAAAAAAAAAAAAAAAATAATAATAATAAATAAATAAAATAAAGCATTATAGTAGTGAAGAGGCTGTCATTCCCTTCGAATGACGTTTTTAAAATCATTCTTCACACCACCAGACGATTTTATTAAGGTCCCGGGAGGAATTTTCTATGTGGAGGGGTTAGATATAGCCATCATAAGCCCCTGCACTGCCAGAGGTTCGTATATAAAATTCTAAAGTGATAAAAATTATGATAAATATAAACGATATCAGTAAAAGGGACTGGTACTTTCTCTGCTGTGACAAGTTTTTTATTTTAATCTTGGTACTTTCAGGCTTTTTTTTATTTTTTATTTTTCAGAAGCCCCACGTAATAAGTGGGTTAGCAGCTCTAATAACCCTTTCACTCCGGTGGCAACTCTTGTATTATATTCCTGCTACATCCTGACGAATTAATATTACTTAGTCCCTTCATTTCGATTACTTTCTTTTAGTTCTTAGTACAACCAGACAGTTTTATTCTCCTTTTTCTCTTCCCTTTTTTTTTTTTTTTTCCCTACCAGGATTTGTGTTTTGATGCATTAAAATTATCACTGTTTTTACCGAAGTTAGGAATCATAAATAAGTCAGAAACCAGGTGTGCCATAGCCGTGATTATTGAAGTAGGTGCTGTGGTGGACGCTGTGGGAAAAGGTTGGAAAAGCGAAAGGTGGAGCCATCAGCGTTTGAGTGGCTGCTGCTAGATGTGCAGCTCTGAAGGTTGGGGGGAGAGAGAGAGAGAGAGAGAGAGAGAGAGAGAGAGAGAGAGAGAGAGACCTAAGGAACATTAGTACTGATAAGGAAAAACAGTCGCCGTCCCTTACAATAGACAGAATACTATTAGGATGAAAACTGAATATGAGGTTTGGAGAGGCCCTTCCTACCCTAAATAAAATCGTCCTACTGAAAGGGTTAATGGATGCAGATTCTCCCTGGCATATGGGACCACCTAGCAGCGTTTCCATAGCGATTTAGTTTTAACATTACACCGCGATATTTTCTGGTATGTTATTTATACCTTTTTAATGTTGAAGCATTTTGCGGGAACACACGAGAGGAAATTAATCTTTACTGGGTAGGATAAATCACTGAGGATGTGATGTTAGGAAACCCCCTAAGGCAACGGGAATAAGCTTCTTTCTACCCACCAATCCCTCCGGCTATAGCAAGAGTAGTTAATTATGCTAAAAGGTGATTGGAATTGCAGTAGAGGTGAAGTGACATGTGACGGGGATAATGATTGTTGGATGTGTATTAGCAAGTCTGATAATGAGGTTAAATGAGTAATAACAGGGCAATTAAAAGTTAAATATGAGATCATAATGAGAGGAAGATGGAATGTGACTGAAAGCTGGACAGACGAAAGGAGAAGATGGGCGAGTGATAAGTAAATATTAAAGACAGGTGTATTAAAGATGGAAATAGAGGGGAATAAGAGTGGGAAAGCGTAGGGTCTGGGAAGAGGAGAAGCTTGTTATGGGGCAGCGATAGAAAAGAGATGAAGCAATCCAAGAGTAGTTGAGAAAGTAGCTGCAGTAATAGAGGAAAATGATGATGATAAGAATGTAGGAAGATGAGGAAGAAAATGAGAATGGAGAAAGAGATAGACCGAGAGAATTGAGGACGATACAGTGTTCTGGTAACAAGAGAAGCTAATATTGATGGGAATGAAGATGAAGATGGAAAGGAGGAGTAAACGAGATTGGTAAAGAGATGGATGGAAGAAGAAGAGAGAAAGTAAGGACAAGAGGAAATAACGATGGTGAATGAGCATGGTGAAGAAGTATGAGGATGAAGAGGAAGAGGAGAAGAGGAGTGAAGAAGGAAGTTAATTGGAACGGTAATGAGAATGAGGAAGAAGAAGGAGGTGAGGAAGAGAATGGGGAGGTGGAGGAGAGAAGGAAGTAGTGAAGGAGTGAGGAAATAAATCTTATAAGAATGATAATGATAGGGAAGAGAGGAAAGGGAAGTTGAAGATGATATGGAAGAGGAAGGAGGTGAGGAAATGGGGAGGAGGAAGGAGAAGAGGAGGAATCAGGAAGAGAGCTAATAAGTTTAATAATGAGGATAGGGAAGAGAGGAAAGAGGGGGAGGGGGAGGAAGAGAATAGGGAGGAGGGGGAGTGATGGGTACTGGGGTGGTGTGATCAATATTCAAGCAGAGAGCTGTAGGAACTCACCCACTAGGATCTTACTCGTCTCTGCTACTGCTGCTGACACTACTACTACTACTACTACTCGTACTGCTGCTACTACTACTATTACTACTACTGCTACTACTACTATTACTACTACTGCTACTACTACTACTGCTGCTACTACTGCTACAACTACTACTACTACTACTACTACTACTTCTACTATTACTACTACTACTACTTTTGCTACGACTACTACCATTTTTGTTACTAGTTTTACTGTGGCTTCTACAACAACAGCATCAACAAAAAAACAACAACAACAACTACTACTACTACTACTACTACTACCACTACCACAACTTCTACTACTACTACTACTGCTACTACAACTGCTACTACTACTACTACTACTACTACTACTACTACAACTGCTACTACTACTACTACTACTACTACTACAACTGCTACTACTACTACTACTACAACTGCTGCTACTACTACAACTACTACTACTACTACTACTACTACTACTACTACTACTACTATTAACACTACTATTACAACACTGCCAATTGTAATACTATTATATCTACTAATAATGCTTATACAATTACTATTACTATTATTGCTACTGCGACAGCGAGTGACGTACGGTTATTACTGTTACTACTGTCAGTGCTCGGAATATCACTATTGCTACTATTACAGCGACTAACTATTACTATTACAGCTGCTACGACGACAAATTGTTCCTAATATTTCCAGCTACTACTACTACTACCACCATTTGGCCTACCACTACGACGACAAGGATATTACTTGAGACTGTTACTGTTTTAGTTATTATTATCCTGAATAAGATGTCGACAACTATTACTATCACAGCCATGACTATCACGACCACCAGCATACTTCTACAACGACCCTTAGGACTACGACTACTACTACCATAACTACTATTACGACCCCCAGAGCCCCCACCATCGTCACCATTACCACCCATTACTCTCAGTCTTACGGCCATGACCATACCAATTATCAGTTCCATTACCCCATTTACGGCCAATACTGTCGTTATTTTTATCAATGGCGCTTTTCCGGGGTATTTTTTGTGGGTCCTGGCGTTCAAACCAGGGCAAGAGAGAGAGAGAGAGAGAGAGAGAGATTGTACCTCCTGCAAAAAATAAAAAATAAAAACACTGCAGTGCATCGTTACTGACTGTGTATACTGGGAAGAAAAATCGATGCGACAAGTTTGCAGTGTGTGTCTTGTTACAAAATATCGGTACTGAACATTGTGTGTGTGTGTGGAGGGGGGGGAAGTGTGTGCGTGTGTGAGGGGGGGGAGAGTGTGTGTATGGGCGGGAGGCGTGTGTGTGTGGGGGGGGGAGTGTGTCTGAGGGGGGAGAGTATGTGTGTGTGTGTGTGTGTGTGTGTGTGTGTGTGTGTGTGTGTGTGTTGTGGAAAGAACTGTACTATATTTATACACTGAGTGGAAATTTGTACTTACTGTGTGTACTGTGAAAAAAAGTACTGTGTAGGAAAAAAAAAAAAAAATGGTATTGTGTGTAATGAGGAAAAAAAAAGTATTGAACCTGCCGCGTTACTGAGATTACTGAGGAAAATCCACGTACTGTATGTACTGAGCAAACTTGTATTCTCTGTAATGAAGGAGAATAAGATTGCCTTATTACTGAGGAAGGGAAAATATTATTGCAGGTACTGAGTGTAACAGGAGAAAAAAAAATCGGTACTGACTGTATAATGAAAAAGAAAATATGTACCGAAGCTTTACTGAAAAAAATATATTGAAGCTTAAATGAAAAAAAAAAAAGTAATTGTCCTGAAGCTTTACTGAAAAAAAAAACTATGTGTCGAAGCTTTACTGAAAAAAATACTGAAGCTTTACTGAAAAAAATTGTACTCAAGCTTAACTGAAAAAAAGCCAATTGTATTGAAGCTTAACTGAAAAAGAAAACTGTATACTAAAGCTGTGCTGAAAAAAAACTGTACCGAAGCTTTACTTTTAAAAAATGTACTGAAGCTTCACCGAAAAAAAAAATGTACCAAAGCTCTACAGAAGAAACTGCACTGAAGCTTTACCGAAAAAAATTAATTGTACCGACGCTTTCCTGAAAAAATAAGTTCTGGTGCAGTGTTAGGAAGTGTGTGTACCGAGGGAGATTGGGGTGCCTGTGAGTTTGACCTTTCACTCAGTATTTTTGCGAAGTCCCGGCCAAACACACACTCTTACATGCACTCGCCCGGGACTCCTGTATACACCCTTCGATGTTTTAGCAATAGGTTGATAATGATGGTGGTGGGGGTGGTGATAGTGGTGGTGATGGTTGTGGCAGTGGCTGTGACTGTTGTGGTGATAGTGGTGGTGGTGTTGGTGGTGAGGGTGGTGGTTATGGTAGTGGTAGTAGGGGTGGTGGTTGTGGTGGTGATGGTAGCGATTCAAGTATTGCATCTACGAAGGGGGGCAGCACTGATAGGAGTGTTTTTGATTGTGGTGGTGGTGGTTGTCAGTCATTGATGGTAGTGGAAATGATGGTGATGATGGTTAGTAGTTGTTGGTGGTTGATGTTAATGAAAATGATAGGGGTAGTGCTGGAAATATTGATGGCTACTTACTACCACACATTAGTACCACCACCTCCACTACCACAACCGCAACCAACATCACTTACAACATCACAGCCATCAGCATCGCTACCTGCACCACAACAGTCACCAACATCACTACGATCACCGCTACCAGCACTTCAGCAACTAACACCACTATCATAAATACCGTACTTCAGTCACATCAGTAGCCACCACCATCACACCACTGCCACCACCACCATCACCGCTCACCGTCATCACCACTGCCACCACGCTACAGAACAACCACCACCACTGCAATCACCAACCACCACCACCAACACTGCAATCACCAACAGCCACCACCAACACTGCAGTCACCAACCACCACCACCAACACCGCAATCACCAACCACCATCACCAACACTGCAATCACCAACCACCACCACCACAACGCTCCCAATCCCCACACAACACCGGCCATCACTCCTGATTAGCCTGGTGGGAGATGCAAGACGTGAAGGGGGTTGCAACAAGGTGGGCGTGTGGGGTTGCAAGGTGTGTGTGTGTGTGGGCGAGGTTGCATCGTGTTTAAAGTTACAAGATACACGAGGTTGCAGGGTGTGTGGGGGTTGCAAGATGTGGGTAAGGGTCGCAAAACGTGTGTTACTGACAAATGTATGGGGGTTGCAAGGTTTATGTGGGATTGCAAAGTGTATGGGGGTTGCAAGGTTTATGTGGGGTCGCAAAGTGTGTGGGGGTTGCAAGGTTTATGTGGGGTTACAAAATGTGTGGGGGCTGCAAGACGTGGGGGTTACAAGATGATAAATAAAGGACTGAGAGCATTTTTAACCTTTCAAATTATTGGTCACATCCGCCATAGTTACATCCGCCAGCGAAGTTGGAGGAGGTTATGTATTCCCCAGTGTTTGTCTGTCTGTTTGTCCAGGCGGTATCTCCAGAAGCTCTTAGTGAATTTTAATGAAACTTAGTGGAAAAGTGGGCCATGGGCCAAGAAAGAATTGATTAAATTTTGGGGCGGATCCGGATCCAAGGATCTTGCAATGGCATTGGCGGAGGTAAGCGATCGCTGAGTGCTTTCTAGTTATTTTTGTGAAGATATTACCCAGCAAAATCTTCACATTATGGTTTTCGCAAGTCATTTTTGGCTATGTTTAAGGCGAGCGCGAATACCGCCAAGATGACCATTGAAACAGTTACCATGAAATCCTTTGTGAGCTGCATAGGCTACCTCCCCAGTGAAGCTTACCATGTTACCAGTTACCATGGCGTCCTTGGTGAGCTACATACCTCCCTAATGAGAGAGAGAGAGAGAGAGAGAGAGAGAGAGAGAGAGAGAGAGAGAGCGCTTAGTGGTACAGGGTAGGCATAAGCTAGTCTGACTTGCTCTTTCTCTGGTTGTTTACTTCTGTCCACCTGATTGTTATGCTCTGTTTACCTCTCTCTCTCTCTCTCTCTCTCTCTCTCTCTCTCTCTCTCCCTCTCCCAGTCTCTCATCTAGTCATAACCTGATTCGATTGAGCGAGACAAGTATTACGCCCCCTAGCGAGACCTTAAGGGGAGAGTCGTACCCCAGTGTGATAAGGGAGCTCTCTCTCTCTCTCTCTCTCTCCCCACTCAGTTTCTTATATACGGTATATTTAGGAGTTTCTGAGTTACCATATCATCTCATGCAGTGTTGGCTTCACCTCTAACTTTTTCACCCGCATTTCATAGCGTCCATCACAACAGGTATGCTAAGGATTAGGGTGAAGCTTTGGCGATCCTGTTCTTACCTCTCTGCTATACCGGAGTTGCAGAGATTTCTTTAACTTTAATGCATGAAAACTCAAATCTGTCTTAATCCAGCAGAATAATACATAATACTCATTCACCATTGCGTCGAGTACAAGTATCATGTGTATCGGGGGGAGAGGGGAGAGAAAATGGGGGATGGGGGGAGGGTTTACCACATACAGCTCTTCTATTCAGGGTGGAGTCAAAGTTTTTCGTCTCATTAACTCCTCTCCTCTCACTGTCTCCCCTTCATTTCGCCGCACCGTTGCATCTCTGCCTTTACGACCGGTAATTCAATGGACACTGGACCTCTGAACTGTCTGGTTGTTTTCCTCTCACATTATGGCTGGCGCTCATTACCCGTCTACCAATACCGTCTCACTCTCTAACGCAAGATTTAACCGGTAATTTTAATGTCATAAATGGAACCGGTCAGCTCTGAAACTGTCTTTGTTATTATACGGTATATTTCCCTTTGCCTATGACCTCCAGCCTCTTACGCGCACTCTAACTGCATCTCGAAATAAACTGCTCTTATTTTTTATTTATTCTCCCCTCCATGGAAAGGATAACTTTTTGTGGGTTTCCAGCCCTTAGCTTTTCTTTTATTTTTGCATTAATAAAAAAGGAGAATAATTATACAGCTTTCACTTCTGAGAATTGAGTAATATCCGTTTGCATAAGAGGCCTTAAATTGGCTATAGGATTTTAGTGGCTTAAAGATGCGTTGCCAGGAAGCCCCTCACCACCCCACTTAACCCCTTCAGCTCGATTATAAAAACTCCTCATTTTAATCAGGATATATATATATATAACATTCAAAATTGACATGGTCACTCGCAGTTTTAAGGGATTATTGAAGACCTATATCTATCCCTTCAGTTACAAAAAATCTCCCCTAAAAGTAAAATCGCACAAAATAAAGATAAAATAAAGGAGAGGAAGACGGGGAAGGTATTGATTGTGCAGCATTTCACTTGGGCTGTGGAAAACCGTTTTGGAAGGATTTGTTATATTTTCTAGTTGAGAGAGAGAGAGAGAGAGAGAGAGAGAGAGAGAGAGAGAGAGAGAGAGAGGCCATAAAATAGAAAAAGATATTTGGAAGATAAAAGATTAGTCTGGAGACTGAGGGTGAAGAAAGCATAGGAGGTGAGGATAGAGGAGAGGAGGCGAGGATAAAAAGGAGGTTAGGAGAGTGGAGAAAACGAAGAAAAAAAATAGACGTTGAGAGGACAGGACAGGAGAGGAGGTGGAGAGAATGGAGAGGGATGGGGTGAGGCAAGTGGGAGAGAGAAGAGGGGATGTGAGAGGAGAGGAGAGGAGAGTAAAGAGAGTAAAGGAGGATTTGGGAAGGTGAGGAGAAAGGAGAGGTGAGAACGAGTTTTTCAGAATCTGGAAAGAGGGGGTAGGGGGTGGGGGAGAGGAGAAGGGGAGGGAGGAGGGGGCGCGAAGTGATGGAGCTGAAATGAGAGAGAGAGAACGAGGGAAGGGAGGGTTTATGCAAAATAGATTGAGGGAGATCTGAGAGGAACGATGATGGGTGAGGAGGGAAGTGAGAGAGTGAGAGAGAGAGAGCACCTTGCTGCATTGAAAAACCTGAAGGAAATTTCATAGGGTCAGGAAAAAGTTGTATTAGAATTAGGCGTGTGTGTGAGAGAGAGAGAGAGAGAGAGAGAGAGAGAGAGAGAGAGAGAGAGAGAGAGAGAGAGAGAGAGAGTGTCAGTCTTCATGATGTGGGATAAATCAGGAACTGAAATGAGAACAGAAAAGATGAGAGTAGGGAAGAGGAGGGAGGAGAAGAGAAGAGAGGAGAGTAGGAAAAAAATAAGAGGATAAGAGGGAGAACATACAGGAAAATGAGATTAAAGGAAAAAGAAAGAGCAAAGAGAGAAAATGGAAAGGGAGGAGGAGAGGGTCGAGGTAAAATGTATGACAGTAAATCAGGCGGCGTTAGGAGAGAGGAAGGAAAAGATGACCGGAAAAGAGGAGAATTTAAAGAGAGGGGTAAAGAAGGGAAGAGAAGAAAAAGAGACAAAGAAAAAAAGAAAAGAAAGGTTGAAAGTGAGAAGAGAGAAGATTGAGAAGAGTTATGAGGAGTAGACGAGAGGAATGGAAAGAGAAACATGAAGAGGAAATGAAGTAAAAGGGGGAGAAAGGAAGAGATATAGGAAGGGAAGAGAGAGAAGGAGAAGAAAGAAAAGAGAAAGAGAAGGAAAGGAATGGAAGGAAAAAAGAAGAGGAGCAGGAAGGACTGAGTAATACGTAACATAACTGTGAATTGGGTGCATTTAAATGAGAGAGAGAGAGAGAGAGAGAGAGAGAGAATGCTCAGAGTGATGTAGTTAGAGAGGCTTCAGAGAATTTTGAAAACGACAGCCAGAGAAGAAAAGACTCAAGAAATATAGATGGAGCTGAGAGGAGTGAGAAGCCTGGAGGCGACAATTTCAGAGAGAGAGAGAGAGAGAGAGAGAGAGAGAGAGAGAAACTTTTAAGAAAGATGCCACCCAACCAAGATAACCTACGAACCTTCAGGCAAGCAAGCAGGCAAGACGAACTCAAACTTTTCATCTTGCCTTCACGGAAACCTGTTGTTGTTTTGACCAAGAGATTTTTCCAGCAAAGTTTGATTGCCGGAGTCTTGAGTTGTCTTGAGGAAGAGGCGGGTCCGTCTTGAATGTTTACATGGAGTTACCTGTTGTTATGGTGGATTTGACCCGTGTTCTCTGACTGAGAGATTTTTGAGGCCGGGAGAAGAGGTTGGTGTTGCGATGCTTTGTGGTATTGGTGGTGGTTTGTTGTGAAAAAGGAGCCTCCGGTGGTTGGGTTGGTAGCGCGTGCCTTTAGCAGTCTTCATTCTTTAGGTTCAATCCCATCTGAGGACGGACACTTTAGAGGGTGCAGTAGTATGTCCTTCCATCTGGGAACCTGACGCCGTTCTTTCGATTATATTTACAGACTCTGTCATTCATAAAAACAACCCATATAAAAAACACAGTTTGCTGTTGCACATCTCACCTTGAATTAAAAACGCCTACACCTATAGTATACTGGAGCGCTAAGTAGTGGGTAGGAGAGGGTCACTTTTCCGATGACAAACTATGGTGTTCCTTGGCCTTGTGGATTAGTTGCCTTCAGGACTGATTTGAATGTGTATAGTAGAACATCCCGCACATATCTGGCGTGTGCAGTCCGGCCGCTACAATACAAACTGTTGAAATCATGTAAAAAGAAAAAAAAAAAAGTCTTTCTGTGGTTTGTGTTCGGCATGAGATACACGTTTGATTTAAGGTTGTGAGAAAAAGATGGTTTAAAATGTTGTGAGGTACGGACTGGTGATATGGTACTGAGAGGAACTTTTTGGAATTACAAGAGGCTGGATGGGGCGGTGAGAAATGGATGTGTTGCGATGATGAAGTTGCTTGAAGATGGATGATGCCTTGAGAGAATGATTAACGTTGCGAAGTTGAGAGGAAATGACTGGAATCGTAATGCTGGGAGAATTTGACGTGATTCTGATAGATGATGATGCCAGTGTACTGAGAGAGACCGTCACCTTACTGTTATAAAATTTCATGTACCGAGTATTAACTGAACATTGGTACCTATTTCATGCAAGCGGTATGAGAGTGAGGTGGTTAGTGTAGAGAAGAGGGTGACTGCAACTAAGGCGAAGAGAGTCAAGGTGAGAGAGAGAGAGAGAGAGAGAGAGAGAGAGAGAGGGGGGGGGGAACGGTTGCCGAGTGAAGTCGGCATGAACACTTTGATGATGTTACGCATAGGTCACCCCCTCACAGGATGCGCCATCAGTCAAGAGATAGATACATACATATGTACGAGTACTGTACAGAGACTAATACGTACCTATGTAGCTCCCTGTCTGTATGGGCCTGTCTGTCTATCTATCTATCTGTCTATGTCTGTTTTTCTCATATCGACCCATCTGCAAGTCTACCCATCATCTTATGTCTTGTTTGTCTTTATGTCTGTATCTCTGTCATCTTATCTATCTATAGCTATATCTATCTGTCTATCTATCTATATATCTATCATCATTATTATCGTCGTCATCGGTCTGCTCCTCCTTCTCCTCGTCCCCTTTTTCCTCTTCCCCTTCCTCGTCTTCCTTTTCCTCCTCCTCTTCGTGCTTCTGTTGCATCTCCTCCCAGTTCTCTCAGTCTTCCTGTTTCCTCTCTCTGTCAGGAAAGAGAATAAATGTGGGCTTGAGATGGCTACGAAACCGGAAAGAGAGAGAGAGAGAGAGAGAGAGAGAGAGAGAGAGAGAGAGAGAGAGAGAGAGAGAGAGAGAGAAAGAGAGAGAGAGAGAGGTAAGCACCTGTTAAGACCTTGGCTCAACTCCAGTATTAACACATTAAAGTCTCTCTCTTTCTCTCTCTCTCTCTCTCTCTCTCTCTCTCTCTCTCTCTCTCTTTCTATTGTAACTCATTCCCACTTTTAGATAGATATGAAAAATATTATTTTCACGTGATTCATATATATATATATATATATATATATATATATATATATATGTGTGTGTGTGTGTGTGTGTGTGTGTGTGTGTGTGTGTGTGTGCGTGCGTGTGTGCGTGTGTGTGTGTGTGTGTGTGTGTGTGTGTGTGTGTGTGTGTGTGTGTGTGTGTGTGTGTATACAAGTATATTACACACACACACACACACACACACAGGTGAATGGGATTTCTGAAAAAATATAATTTTTCTTTCCATTTTTAATTTAAAAAATTTTGACAAGTAAAATTCAGTGTCTTCATATTGTATTTCCTAATTTCCTCACCGTTATATATACTTGTGTATCGTGGGCTGTATCTGCTGACAGTGAGAACTCATATCAGTAATTATATTTTGTACCCATCGTTTTCTCAGACTCATTACATGTTACCACAACCACCACCACCACCACCACCACCACCACCATCTTTATAATCTGCCTACTCTTCAGCATCATCCTTCTAATTTAATTTACTGAACTGTATGGACGACTTAGACTCTTATATAATTTAATCAGCACGGGAGAGGACGTACGTACCTAATTATGTTTCTGTCTGTCTACCTGTCTGTCTATTTATCAACCTGTCTGGCTGGCTGGCTGGCTGTATCTGTCTATCAGCCTGTCTGTCTGTCTGTAATTTTTATTGATATAGATATTATTATATCTTTATTTTACCAATAAGTCTTCATTAAATGATTGACCTTTGTATCTGTATATTATCTACCTCCATTTTACAGTTTTCTGAGTCTCTCTCTCTCTCTCTCTCTCTCTCTCTCTCAATCAACCTCATTTACAAATTTTCTCACTAATATCTTTCATTCGCGTGATTGAATTTGTTTCGTCAGTGATATTAATTTTAATAAGTGTTGCTCTTCGTTACTTAATCTATGTATCTATGAATGTACGTATGTTTGTAGTTATTTATCTGTATGCATATTATGTGTCCGTCTGTGTCCGTTGCATTTGTTTTATGATTTGTGTTTCATTTGTATTTCATATTTGTCTGCCTCTGTTCCTGTCTGTCTGTCTCTCCATCTGTCTCTCTGTCTATGTATCTAATCTGCCTACCTATGTATCTATCAGTTTGTAGTTATATGTGTATCTTTTTCTATCTGTCTGTCTATATGTCTGTATATATGATTACCTATTTGTCCATCAGCGTATCTCTAAAGACATCTTTTTGGATCTTTTGTCTTTTGTCTATCTACCTGCTTACCTGTCTGTCTGTCTGTTACTGTCTGTCAATCTATCTGTCTGTATCTTTCCATGTCTCCATTTCTGCCTACCTATCTCTGTATATTCACGTCTTTTGGTCTTTCTTGCAGTTTCTGGCTTTGTCTGTTTCTGTCTGTTTATCTGTCTACTTATATGCTCCTATTTATACGACTGTTATGTTCGTGTATCTATCTATCTATCAGTCTATCTATCTGCATTAATCCAAATCTGTCGATGTGTCTTTCTGTATATATCATTCTGTTTGTCTAATTACTTGCCTACCTGTCTGTCTTTCTGTCTGTCTGTCTTTTAATCAGTGTTCATTTCTGCATGACGCCATTTACGTAATCAATGGTGGATACACGAAGGCAATTTCATCACTAATTACGAATAATCACAATTACGAAAGATTAATATTCCTCCAAGTAATTACCTTCAGTATTTCATTCAGGTAGACGACCTTTGTGTGTGTGTGTGTGTGTGTGTGTGTACCATAAGTCTCGCACACCCAACTCTATTCCTCTCACCGCCTCCACTATCTCACCCCGCACACCTTCCACCTCACATCCCCCGGCATTAGCACACTGCCTCCTGGGATTTCGCCAAGGTGAATAAGATAGCGTGGTATCAGCGTGGATGAAATTGCTTAACTTGCTATATATTACAAACCCTGTGTTGGCCGCGTGCGAGTTTTGGGCTGCACGAAGTTGAAAATAGGGACAGTGATAATTTTTGTAATATCATTATAAATTACCTTTAAAATAGATACATACCGTGGGGAAATTTCTTGTACATAATATCAAGTAATTGCTGCGCAGTGTTATGTATCGATTTTGCGGTAAATAAGGAAAATATAGTACCTAAGACCGTCCTTTTTTTTTCAGTGTTTGAGAAATTGCTGATTATTTTTACCAATCCACGGCTGAATCGAAGGATAACGTTGTTCAGTAAATACTTGATACTATGCCAAAGCTGTTTTCACGCAGTATTTATCTGTTATAAACACGATTTATGTTGGTACTGCGTAGATTATGAATATCGATTATCTCATCTTCCTCGTAGCTTTATAACTCTCAAGTGGCTAATTTACGTTGCCTGTCAGGACGTCGCGGTGGTGAGTAATATCGTAATTTTTTTTACATGAATAAAATAGAAACTGCGTCCATATCGAGGGAATTATCAAGAGGCAGACTAATAGCATTTCGCCAAGTTGAATAAGGTCGGTTCGCGCGACCATGAATATAAAATTACTCTTTACCTGTCTGAAACCACTACAAGAAATTCGCTATGGTGAGGACAGTCGTCTGGTAATAAATTAAAAAAAAAAAAAAATATCCAAGTACCGTCCATATTCAACAGAAATATTGAAACATTCCCTGCTTGGATGTGGCTAAACTTATTGAAAACGTCTAGGGAAAAAATAAAGCAAAAAATAAGAAAAAAAAGAGACACCTTGTTCACCGAGGTTATGACTAGCTTTACTAAAGTCCATTCTTGAACGGAACCTTACCTTCTCAAATAGAGTGGTAAAGAGAATGAATCCTTCCTGATGCTGGCGATGTCCGAATGAGGAGGGGTGTCTGTAGGGAGATTAATGAATGCGAAAATTTAAATCCTATTGTGAAAATACTGGCGCGCGCGCGCGCACGCACGCACACACACACACACACACACACACACACACACACACACACACACACACACACACACACACACACACACACACACACACACACACACACACACACACACACACACACACACACACACACACACACACACACACACACACACACACACACACACACACACACACACACACACACACACACACACACACACACACACACACACACACACACACACACACACACACACACACACACACACACACAACGGAAATATAGTCATCCCCTCCGATACTCAAGCCCTTTCTTCCATCCGCTTTCCATTCTTGCTTCAATGGCGCAGATGCTTTCCTAATATCTTTATCCTACAAGAGAGAGAGAGAGAGAGAGAGAGAGAGAGAGATGGGGGAATGTACGAGTATGGAAGAGAGGAAGGGATGAATGTTTTCTTGGCAAAATAAATCGGTATATAAAAATGAAACATCACGTAATGAAAGGGATAGAAATTCATCCCCAATTCTTTGACTACCTGGACGGAAACTTTCTTTTAATGATGCTCTTTCTACGTCCACACGATTTTATTCTTATTTTCAATGCATCCCACCTTTTGATATTTTTGATATGGAAGAAATGGACAAGTTTGGCTTCTTGTTAATTTAGTTTTATATATAAATTATTAATATATATATTATATACATTATGTATATTATATATGTTATATACATGTTTTATATATATATTGTCTATCTGTCTGTCTATCTATCTATCTATCTATCTATCTATCTATCTATATATATATATATATATATATATATATATAAAATGTACATATAATTGTACTGTATATATTATATTTATTATGTTGCCTATGTTACATACCGATATATATATATATATATATATATATATATATAAAGTATGTATGTATATATATACAGTATATATAAAATTATACTTTTATAAATGTGCTTTTTTATAATTCTTTTGATAGGACTGATCTCCCCTGAAGCTGATTAAAATGCCAAATAATAGTGAGAATAAAGGAAGGAAGGCGTTGTCTAAAGAGGGAAAAACACATCCTTCCCAGCAGGACTTATAGTGAAAAAATGAAAGGCTTATGCCCTTTATTTTTTACTTTTTGTTTTGCACCTCACCATTTTTTGTGTGGGGAAAAAATGATAATGATGATGATGATTGTAATGACCGCGATGATGATGATGATGATGATGATTGTGGTGGTGACGATGGCGTGATTATAATAATAATTTTTCTTGTCTGAGAGAAGTGAAGAAAAGGGATGAGTATTTATTTAATGTATAAAATAGAGTGGTTATATATGAGGACACTTTGTTATGGAGCCGGACAAGGGATTAACATAAGCAGTTTTTGTCTGGTGGTAAGCGGCCTTGGTGGAGAAAGAGAGAGAGAGAGAGAGAGAGAGAGAGAATTATGAAGTATTTATTAGCAACATTGTTCTGGCTATACTGTTAACGATAATATTGATAAGTGATAATGAAAATTAATATTCATTTTATTATTATTATTATTATTATTATTATTATTATTTATCATCTTTATTATTATTATTATTTTCGCTTCATCATCATCATCATCATCATCATCATCATCGTCATGCTGTATTCAAGTACACGTAAATATTAAAGAATGAGAGTGCTTTGATGTCAGTATTACCGGAAGTAAGGGCCATGTGTATTGTTCTTCCCATTGGGCAACGCAAGGGATATTTTTCTTTTTATTCATCTTTATCCTGAACGAGGATTTGGGATGAGTTTTATCTGGGCTGGCTGTATTTTTTAGTGCTCTCTCTCTCTCTCTCTCTCTCTCTCAAACACCACATCCACTGAGAGTCCCCCAGGTTTTTTTCTCCACAGATTTCCATCCCCACATCTTCCCATTTACTTGCATTAAAATGAACTAAAACAAAATTACATCCAGAATAAATCCTCACATGACCTAGTCCAACAAATACCAGACGATTTTATTAAGCTGTGTGAGTATAGGACCTTCAGACTGATAATACCTGTACCATTAACGCAGGTATGGCTGGAACAAATCTGGTATTATTCTCAGTCTTGTCTAGTTATTTTTTTTTTTTTGAGTGAGTCCTTTGAGCCCGAGGGTGTTAATATCCCTACTCAGGAACGACACATAGCCTTCCCTCTTTTACTGCCTTGGTCTACCTGTCATTTTTCTATCTCCATTTCCCGCTCAATTCCTTCCATATCCCCTATTTACAGTTTTAAACATTCTACAAAATATATACTGTATCAGAATCATGAGAGAGAGAGAGACAGAGAGAGAGAGAGAGAGAGAGAGAGAGAGAGAGAGAGGGGCATTAATATGACTCGGCTTCCACTTAATTAATTAGGTAAAAAAATGAAAATAAATTTGACACATACTCGATGAAAGGTATTTGAAATGTAAGAGCCAGACTTATTCATTCCCAAGCTTCAACATTTTGTAATAGCTTTTGCCCAGTTTTATTTTTTCTTGCTCGGGCGTAATAAAAAAAGTCGCTTTACATTTTTCCTTGATGTAATGGAGTTCTTAATCGAATTACTTTTGCTGCGGTGA
Source organism: Coenobita brevimanus (assembly GCF_032717465.1). Classification (NCBI taxonomy): domain Eukaryota; kingdom Metazoa; phylum Arthropoda; class Malacostraca; order Decapoda; family Coenobitidae; genus Coenobita; species Coenobita brevimanus. The sequence continues at coordinate 28,819,078 of NC_136996.1, forward strand.
CATACCTACTAGTTTATAAATGGCACTGACCTCTCGAATCCGCTGATGTGTTTATAGATTTAATTTTCCCGCCTCTTCTTTATGTTAATTCAGCTTCTATAGAGGTCTTGATGAGGGGCGTTTACCTCCCAAGTCCGCTGTTGTGTTTATATATTTTTGTCTTGCCTCTGACCGATGTTTATTCAGGTTTTTTATAGAGATATTTATAAAGGGCGTTAAACACTGGAGTCCCATGATGTGTTTAGATGTTAATTTTCGCCTTTGACCGAGTATATTCAGCTTTGTAGAGATGTTTACAGATGGCGTCGACCTCCCGAGTATGTTTGTGTTCTTTATTTTTGCTATCTCTGGCCGACTGTGTGTAGCCTTGGAGAGACTTTTTTTTTAGACTAGGTGTTGGATAATGCCTTCATCATCGTTTCCAGTACGAGAGGTCTTCCCTAAAGCTGCAGGAAATGGTTTGAAGGTAGCAAGAAGAAGTCTAGAATTTGTCATAACAGTGAAGATGCCTGCCATTTAAATCCAGTGACCTGTATTTACGTTTCCCTTTTTTTTTTTTTTTTTTTTTTATAGTTTTTCTTGGTGCTGGTATTGGTGATGTTCTCGTTCTTCTTAGCAGCGTTTGTTGGCACAGCCTCACGCTTGGATTTTTAGGGTGATTGTCTGAAAATTACTATGCATGTATATGGACCTAGAATCTCGATAAACCTTTCTCAGGTAAAATTATTTAATATCCCCCAAAGTGAAAAAAAAGAAAAGAAAAAAAGACAAGCCTATAAAAAGCAGAACATGGCACAAAAACACTGGACACCAAAACAGCCACCCCTGTACTGGCGCGTGTTCTGTTCTGGGATGAGTTTGGTTACAGAATGGAGTGAGTTCAAATTAAATATGTCGTGGCCTCTCAGTTCTGTGAGTCATTCGTTTTACATGAGCTAAAAATGGGAGGAAATAGAAATGCTTATACAGAAAATTAAACATCGAATAATATCACCAATTTACGGGTAAATGTTCACTCAAAGTTTTATTTTTGCTGCCCCCAGAAGATTGTATTAATCTTTAGCAACCCCCCATGGTTGTGAAGGGGTTAATAAAGTTTATATGTAATCCCGCCAGTTGGAATAGTCTCTCCTAAACGAATAAAGTCATCAAGAAATAGCAAAAGAAAAATTATAACGAAAAGAAACACTCATGGATGCAACACACACACTCCACGCCACCGATCTAAGGGTCCGTCCATATGATCGGTGGCTGTTTGTGTTTCTGCAGTAAGGCAATGAAAATTCTATGGAAAATAATCGTTTAGATGTAATAACTGTTTCTGATCGACGATTCTTTGTCTGATTCGTCGACATGCTTCAACACTGATGAGGTGTGTGGCAAGACATGACAGGTGCCAAGTGACCACGTTACAAGGACCTTAAGGCCGATCATTTGACCCTGTCCCTTGCCCCTTACCTCCGAGTGATTTCTTTCAGTTTCGAATAAATCTTAACCCGCCCCTAAACCCATCAACTAAGTTTCGTTGAAATCGGACCAAGAGTGTTTAAAGATGACCTTACTTTGTGACCTTGGGCTTTGACCTGTTGTTCAGAAACTATAATAATTTCACCATCGTTCAAGTTTATTCCTTTCTACCAAATGTGATAGAAATCGGAAAAAATATATATATATTTCAGTTAAGGAGCTGAATCGTTGACCCTAACTTGTGACCCTTCCCTCTGAACGATAGATCTTAAAACCGAATCACTCATGCCTTCCCATCCCCAATCCCCCAACCCTTCCCATCCCCAATCCCCCATCCCTTCCCATCCCCAATCCCCCATCCCTTCCCATCCCCAATCCCCCATCCCTTCCCATCCCCAATCCCCCATCCCTTCCCATCCCCAATCCCCCATCTCTTCCCATCCCCAATCCCCCATCCCTTCCCATCCTCAATCCCCCATCCCTCCCCATCCCCAATCCCCCATCCTTTCCCATCCCCAATCCCCCATCCCTTCCCATCCCCAATCCCCCATCTCTTCCCATCCCCAATCCCCCATCCCTTCCCATCCCCAATCCCCCATCCATTCCCATCCTCAATCCCCCATTCATTCCATTAAGTTTGGTCAGAATCCAATTAAATCTAAGTTGACCTTGCCCTTGACCTCATGACCTGTGACCTTTTTTGTTCAAAGATCAATCAGCTCTCTCTCTCATGGCACTAAATCATTCTGCCAAATCCGATGCAGCTCCGTCCGTTAGTTATTCCTTAATCTTACTAACAGACAGAATGACAGAAAGACAGACGAACCGAATTAAACACACATCCCTCTCCCCTTGCGCGCGCGGGTGTAATGACATTCTCAGGCTGAAAGATTAATGTTAGATCCCGTCAGTATGTCATTTTCGCTGACCTCAGGGGTTCTGAAGTTGTGAGGCGAATGGTTGTTGTGGTAGCGGTGGTGGTATTTGTTTGAGTTGGTGGTAATTGTGGTTGCGATGGTGGTAGTTGTGGTAGCGGTGGTGGTATTTGTTTGGGTTGGTGGTAATTGTGGTTGCGATGGTGGTAGTTGTGGTAGCGGTGGTGGTATTTGTTTGGGTTGGTGGTAATTGTGGTTGCGATGGTGGTAGTTGTGGTAGCGGTGGTGGTATTTGTTTGGGTAAGTGGTAATTGTGGTAGCGATGGTGGTAGTTGTGGTAGCGGTGGTGGTATATGTTTGAGGTGGTTGTAATTTTGGGAGCGATGGTGGTAGTTGTGGTAGCGGTGGTGGTATTTGTTTGGGTTGGTGGTAATTGTGATTGCGATGGTGGTACTTGTAGTGGGGTTGGTGGCAAATGTGGTGGGATGATGGTAGTTTAAGGATGGTGGTAGTTGGGATAAAGATGGTGGTAGCTGTGCAAGGGATGGTAGTAGTTTTGGTAGGAATGGTGGTAGCTGTAGTAGAGGTGGTGATATTTATATTAGGTATGGTAGTACTTGAGTAGCGATGGTGGTAAGTATGGTAGAATTAATGGTATCTGTAGAGGGGATAGTGGTATCTGAAGTAGGGATGTTGTTAGCTGTAGTAAAGATGGTTATAGTTGTTTTAGAGACGGTAGAAATTGTGGTGGAGATGGCGGTAGTTGTGGTAGGGATTATCATAGCGAGAGTAATGGAGTACAGTAAAATTGGTGATTGAAATGAGAGAGAGAGAGAGAGAGAGAGAGAGAGAGAGAGAGAGAGAGAGAGAGAGACAGGAGCTGAAAATAGAGAAAAAAAAAATCCCAGAATTCCTTTGTTTCGTAAGAACAAGGGTCGAGCAAGGTTAACACACAAGGCGAGAGAGAGAGAGAGAGAGAGAGAGAGAGAGAGAGAGAGAGAGAGAGAGAGAGAGAGAGAGAGAGAGAGAGAGAAATTAGAAAAAAAAGGCAAATAGTTTTCAGAGTGCAGTACCCGCGCCCGCGGTTGGTCTAAAGGTCGAATATTTGACCTTGCCCTGTGACCTTGACCTTTGACCTGTTACCCTCAGAATCAAAGTACTGCATCCATGCTAGGCCCTGAAAAGTTAGGTATAGTTTCCAAGCTTCTCGACACCTTTTTCTTGGCGATTTATTAAGCCTGTTGCTTACTGATTTTCCCTCCTATGCTACCTGTGTATTTTTGTACCCGTCATAGTTATCAGTACCGTGCAAAAGGATAAAAAGGTGTACGGTGCAGAGTAAATCGCTAAAGAAGAGGTGTTGCGAGGCCTCCGTTGTTGCCTAGAATACCAACGCAAATCTGATCTCCCTGTACCTTCGTTTCTCCCTTCCCTACTTCCCTCGCTTTCCTTCTCCCCTCCCCCTCTCCTTCTCCCCTCCCCCTCTCCTTCTCCCCCTCTCCCCTCTCTCTCCTCTCTCCCTCCCTCCCCTCTCTCTCCTCTCTCCCTCCCTCCTTCGCTTCCTCCTTTCCTCTGCCGGCTGTATGGCTAAGTAGTTAATCTTACGGCCAAGAAATCTTACCCTGACATTACCGCGGTCTGTGTGTGGGCATTATTATTTCTCTCTCTCTCTCTCTCTCTCTCTCTCTCTCTCTCTCTCTCTCTCTCTCTCTCTCTCCTTTCCCTAATGGACCACAGT
>NC_136996.1:28828157-28835657 GCF_032717465.1 Coenobita brevimanus
GATGATGATGATGATGATGATGATGATAGTTGACGTATTTAAGGAGTTAAGTCCATGAACGTTCCCAAATGCGATCCCAGATGAAGTAGCAGATCCAGTTGAAAGCCAAAAGGTCATGCAAGATTGAGACGAGCCTGTGCAACATCTCTGGCTCTTCATTAATTCAAACACCTGGAAGCAGCCCTAGCAAAGTGACCACGGCAGCCATATATCTCCGTTGGTCGTCATTTTTCCACATTTTATTTATATCTTATCTCACTGTTTCCATTCCCATGCTTCTTGGAGGTGGTTATTTAATCACCTGTATCTATATTTGTGTATAAGATATCCTTCCAAATGTATCGGATTTTAATGGAATTTGGAGGATAAGTGGGCAGTGGGTCAAGGAAGAATTGGTTAGATTTTAAAGTGGATCTGGACCTGGATGCAGGAAATCACAAATTATATTGTCATTGGCGAAGGTATGCTCTCTCAGAAATTGGGTAACAGGGCAGACGACTATGATCTTTTTTTTTTTTTTTGCAGCCACCAACCAAGCTTCCTTTTAAAACCAAAGGAAATGTTGACTACTAAGACCAATTACCACGTCCAAAATTGGTAAGAATAATAGGTGACATGCTAGGGGTGAATGAGGTTAAATGGTGAGGAAAAGGAATGGCAGTTTTTCGTAACACAGGTGCCATATTTAGACTCCTCGGTTGTCATTTTGACATCATTGTAATTTGTGGTGAGAAGCCGTCAGTAAGCGGAACGGGACCCACTTTATGTACTGGCACTGCACCTTTACTTGCTATTTTCATCACCACCGAGGAAGAGTGGGGAAGGATGGAGAGGTGGAGAGTGAATAGATAGGTGGAAAAGGAAACGGAGGAGATTGGGAGGTAGGTGAAGTCAGAGAGAGAGAGAGAGAGAGAGAGAGAGAGAGAGAGAACACGCGATGGAAATAGGGAGAGAGAGAGAGCAGAAAAAGGAGAGGGTATTGATAGGGATGCTGTGGTAAGAGAAGGGAGTAAAGCAGGAAGGATTGAGAGAGAGGAGAGGAATTAGGGAGGAAGAGGGGTCGAGTGAGCCTGGAGAGAGAGAGAGAGAGAGAGAGAGAGAGAGAGAGAGAGAGAGAGAGAGAGAGAGAGAGAGAGAGAGAGAGAGAGAGAGAGAGAGAGAGAGAGAGAGAGAGAGAGAGAGGCGGGGGAGGGGGAGAGAGAACGAGACTTCCACTTTTCCCATCTCAAAACATTACAGTAGCAGTACAGCAAGATGGCGTCTTTTGTTTTATTCATAGTGCTGTTGGACGGTTTTAGATGGGGAAGCATCAACAGGAGCGGCACTGTTGTCTCTCTCTCACTAACAGTTTTCGGAGGTGAGGTGCGTCATATTCCGAAGATTTTAGCTAACCCACACCACACCGCACCACACCACACCACACCACACCGAATCACCATCCTACACAACACCACACCAAAGAGAGGCCCCTGAAGTTCCCGCTTGACGTACATTTGCATTTATTTTGACGCCTTAGCAAACATCTTTTTTACTGAAGGGACTTATGAAGGCTATATCTATTAGTAATCACAATAGCCTGACGAAGATTTCGGGTGAAGAGAATAAAATCGTCTGGAAATAGCTAGAAATAAATAGAAATAATTACCTTGGGCCTAAGACGATGAAAAAATAACAAATAAAATAAGAATGGGATTTGTTTTAGCTGCTGGTATGTGATGTATTTTTTTTTTTCCTTCCTACTACCAGACGATTTTATTCAGCTTTAGAGAGACACTGAGGGGGATTTTAGATACAGCCTTCATTTACCCTTTCCTGTATAAAAAGCTCGCCTATAAACTGAACAAAATCGTCTGATGATGGAACTAGTATTTAAAACCGAGTTGTGAAAGAGATATTGGACAGAATGATGGGGAAATTGAGTGAAATCGACTAATGAGGACACAGTTAAAACAGAAAATAGCATTTGTTGTGAAGTAGTAACATTAGTAGTAGTAGTAGTAGTAGTAGTAGAAATAGTAGTAGTAGCCCCGGGTTCATTTGAAACGTGAACCTGGTGTGATGTAGGATGAAGTTGTCGTTCTCTTCCATTTCGCGGGATAGGGAGAGAGTTGAGGGGTGATTGTATGACCGGGCAGTGAAGCGGCCATATCGGTGCCACTCCGTGAAGGCTTCCCTCTCCAGCACCTCGTTGTGGTGGGGTTAATGGACTTTATAATAGGGGTATAAACCACTGGAAATAATAGCGTAATGGTGAAATGCAGGTGAGGCCTGGGATGGGGGTTGATGTGGTGGCTGTTATTGGTGAGGCTGGGAAGTGTTGGATTTGCATGTGCCTAATGAAAGAACAATACCATCTGTTATCAGGTTAGTAGTGTTGTATTCTGCTTAATTGATGCTGGCTCTCTCTCTCTCTCTCTCTCTCTCTCTCTCTCTTTAAAAAAGTAATAATAATAATAAATAAATAAATAGATAAATAAAATAAATAAATAAAATAAAAAAATAAAAAAAGTTCCCAACACACACTCCATCATACCTGATTGACAGTATAAAAATTAAAAGTTCTGATGAATTTTGAGAGAGAGAGAGAGAGAGAGAGAGAGAGAGAGAGAGAGAGAGGAGGGGGGCTTCAAAAAGACGTGGGAAGAGGAGAGGACAAAAATGCAGGTGGGATTTAGGGTAGGAAAACTCTGAGACAAAGTGTGTGTGTGTGTGTGTGTGTGTGTGTGTGTGTGTGTGTGTGTGTGTGTGTGTGTGTGTGTGTGTGTGTGGAGGAGAGAGAGAGGACTTTAAGCTCAGGAGGAGGAAGAAGGCAAGGGGATTAAATTTTGCAAAAGAGTGAAAGAGAGAAAGAAATAGTGAGGGGGAGGAGGAAAACAGTGTCAGGTTGTGCTTGCTCTCTCTTTTTGCCCTCTCTTTTTACCTCCTTTGTGTGTGAGAGAGAGAGAGACAGACAGACAGAGACAGAGAGAGAGAGAAAGAGAGAGAGAGAGAGGCGAAAACAAGCCCCGGATTGTGTTTGCTTTCGTTATTTACCTTCCCATTTTCTTTTTCTTTTTTTTTTCCTGTCTCCAACCAGTCAACCCTTTCACTCCGATGACTTGCTCTCAACCTTATCTTTGCAACCACAAGACAACTTATATTAGCGTTAGGAAAACCTCATATTTGTAAAGGGAGCTATTGAAAGTTCTGTTTATTTTTTCTTGTTTATAATTTCCAACAGATTAATGAAGTGTTTGGATGCAGCAGGAATAAAGCAGAATATGTCACCGTACTGAAGCGATTGAATTATCACTACTTATTTTTCTATCTGTCTATGTCTAATCTGTGTATCTCTTAACTGTCTGTCTATCTGTCCATCTGTTTATCTATACCCGGACGCCTAAGTCCCGTAAGGGGTGACCACAAACATGTTTCTTCCATTTCACCGCGTCATCTGCCATTTTTCAGCCCTCCCTTCAATTCACACTCTCTTCTTTCATACCTCTCCACTCCTTCCCTCCATTTCATCCTCGGCCTTCCTCTCCCCTTGCCCTTTTCCATCTCACTTACATAAACTCCTCTAGTCAGTCAGCTAAAGGTGTCGTGCAGTGAATTTTACAGTTAGAATCATAAACTTCGAACATGATTGTTTTTATTTATTATTATTTTTTAATTCATGTCACTGTTATACTGTATCTTCTCGGCTGGAATTGAAATTGTTTGAGAGGTGCCTTTTGTGTGTGTGTGTGTGTGTGTGTGTGTTTGTGGGTGTGGGTGGGTGGGAGGGTGGTGGGGTGTGTGTGTGTTTCTGTGTACATGCTGGGCACTTGAGACCCAGCAGCTTATTTCACGTAGTCCAGTGGCTTTAAGACAATGCTTCTGTTCTATATCCATTCCACGGCACTTCTGACTAGCGCCATATTCTAGCGCTAATCTCTTGTTATAGCTCAGCATTCAGGATGGAGAGGTGGCAATTTCACGCTTATTTTAAGTGAACAGAGTATAGTTGTCATACGGAACAAGACATCCGGCGTTTGGGTGTTGCTCTCATCAACATGTTCAGTGGAGGGGGTGTAATTGATGTAGTGGTTAACGCATCTAGCCCCCAACGGGAAGAGCGCGAGTTCGATCCTCTCTCTCTCTCTCTCTCTCTTTCTCTCTCTCTCTCTCTCGGCCTGTCTGTCCTTCAAAATGTCCCTGCCTTTGAAAACTATCTCACTCGCCTCCTAACCTCGTAATGGTGACACCCCCCCCTCTCTCTCGCTCGCTCGCTCGCTCGCTCTCTCCCTCCCCGAATTTATTTCTTGCTCCTTATTTTCCACTCTTTCCCCTTTCTTCCTAGTTTATTGTATCTTTTCCTTTTAGTTTTGCCTTTTCATTTTTTCATCTTTCTTCACTCTCGTTTTCATTACTTTGACTGCTTTCAGAACTATTTCACTTTAATCTCATTTCCACCTCCTAACTGGCTTCAATGGCCTCGCTCAATTTCCTCTTTTTTCCTTCTCTTCCTCGTTTCATCTTGTCTTTGTCTCGTCTTTCTCCTCTTTTTTTTTATTTACCTTTCTTTTTCTCTTTCCTAGTTTTCTTACATTATCTCTTTTTCCTTGCAAGATTTCACTTTTAATCTTTATTCTAGTTTTTGCCATATTTTCCTTTTGTTGTTCCCTTTGTATATTCCCCTTTTTTCATCTGTTTTCTATTTTTTCTTTTATTGTGAAGATGCAACATTTTCCACTCCGCTTGTTCCCTCCTCTTGTTGAATCGAGACGGAATAATTGTGTTTACCATGAATGTAGTGAGATAAGAAGGAGAGAAAGGGAAGGAAAGAAGGAAGGTCAGGTGAGTGGTAAGGAAAAGAAGAAAATTAAGGACGGTAGAGAGAATGTAGGAGAGAAGAGGAAGGTACAGAAAGGAGGGTGGAGGAAGAAAAAGGGAAGAGAGGTAGAGAGAGAGAGGTTTTAAAAGGGAATGGAGGAGGGAAATTGAAACAAAGTTGAGGTAGGAAGGACGGGGAAGGAAAATGGAGGGGAGGTATGGAGGGGATAAGGCAGAAAGTGAAAAGGAAGGTAGAGAGGATGGAGGAAGAAAGAGGGAGGGATGCAGGAAGGATTAGGGGGAAAGGAGGAAGGGGACGTAAGGAGGGGAAAGAGAGGGGACGGAGGAGCATGAGAAGGGTTAGAGTGAAAAAAAAAGGAGGGGGAGGTAAAGAGGGGAAAGAGAGGAGAGGCAGGGAGCGTGGGAAGGGTGGAGAAGGAAAAAAGGGAAGGGATTTAAGGAGGGGAGACAGGAAGAGTTTGGGGGACAGGAGGGAGGGGAGGCAAGGAGGGGAGAGGGAGAGGAGGAAAGGGAGGGGAAGGGAATCAGGCTGAGAGGGACCCCAATCAGAGACAAACCCGGTTCATGGCCCAGGGAACCTCCACGATTTATCTGACCCTCACACGTAACCTGAGTGACTGTGTGTGTGTGTGTGTGTGTGTGTGTGTGTGTGTGTGTGTGTGTGTGTGTGTGTGTGTGTGTTTCTCTGAGTTTGAGTGTATATGCGGTTGAATGTGTATGTTTTTGCTGTGTGAATACGATTCTATTTTGTGTGTGGCATGTGTTGGAGTTTTTTTTGTGTGTGTGTGTGTGTGTTTTAGTACTTTGTTTTTATATGTGTCGTTGATTTCTTGTTTTGGTGTGTGTGTGTGTGTGTGTGTGTGTGTGTGTGTGTGTGTGTGTGTGTGTGTGTGTGATAGGGGTTAATTTTGTGTATATTTTTGCTGTGTTTGGGCGTGACTTTTTTGTTGTGTTTTTGTGTGTGTTTGCTGTGTGTTTGTGTGGTCCTTGCATGAATGTAAATATATCCCATACGCCATATACCTTGTAGCACTGTTCCCTTTTTTTTTTTTTTTTTTTTTAATCTCCTCCTCCTCCTCCTCCTCATCATCATCATCATCATCATCATCATCATCATCATCATCATCATCATCATCGCTTCCTCCCTCCTCCTCCTCCTCCTCCTACTCTTCTTCTTCTTCTTCACGCCCCAGCAATCACCAACATTGTTTCGTCTCTTTGCACACACAAGAAAATTGGCTGTGTGGACGTGCATGTGTGTGTGTTTGTTTTTTTGTGCGTCGGCGTGTATGTTTTTTGTTTTTTTGTTTTGCTTTGTTTTGTGCGATCCTTGGTATTTGAGTGTTGGCTTTTGTGTCTGTGTGTGGAAGCATTAGTGTGTCTGTATTGTGTTTGTTTTTTTATTTGTGTCTTTCGTGCGTGCTTTTCTGTGTTCTGTCTGTGCGTGTGTATATGTTTTTGAGTGTGAGTATTTGTGTTTTTGTATACTTGTGTGTCTCAGTGAGTGTCTGTTTTGTGTCTGTTTGGGTGAGTGAATTTTGTGTGCGTGCATGCCTTTGTGTGTATGTGTTTGAGTGAGTGTGTGTATGTTGTGTGTGACTCCGTATGTGTGTGCGCTTGTTCTCGGATGTATGCATGTTTGTGTGCATATGTATCTGATGGTTTGTTTTTTGCCTGATCTGTGGGCTTGTTTTTGTGTTTTTTTTTTTTGTGGTTCTTTGAGGTTGTCTTCAGTGTCTGCGTCTTAGTTTTGTGTGTGTGTGTGTGTGTGTGTGTGTGTGTGTGTGTGTGTGTGTGTGTGTGTGTGTGCGCGTGAGTGCGCTCTTCATTGTCTTCATATTTCTGTGTCTGAGTGCTTGTGTGTTTGTGTCTGTGTATCTGTTTTTTTTTTTTTTTTTTTTTTTTGTGACTCTGCTTCTGTTTTTTTGTCTTTAATGGCTGTGCGTTTTTGTCTGCGTATTTGTGTGTTTGTGTCTTTGAGTGTGTGTTTCTGTGTCTGTGCTTGACTGTTTGTGTTTTCCGTGTCGTGAGAGGCTTATTCCCGTCTCGGTGCTTGTCCTTTCTGTCTTGTTTGTTTGAAGTGTTTCCTGGTCTTGCGTCAATGCCATTTCTCTCTTTTTTCTTTAAGGGGTGTTGTTGCATATTTTTTTTAGTTTACGATTATTTTCATTTAAGATTACATTTCTGTTTTTCATGTTATCTTTTACTTGGGGATTATTTTTATTTTCTTTTACTTTCTTGGTTATATTTGTCCTCATTGGATAATTTTTAAGAGATTTTTATTTAAAGTTATTTTATTATGCTTTCTACTTTGCAGTGGGTTGTGTTTAGTTTGTTTTGGTTATGTCAAGCTTGTGAAAAATGCGCTTATGATGAATGGATTTGAAATGACATCGACGGACCCTTTCAGTAAGATGATTCTCTCTCTCTCTCTCTCTCTCTCTCTCTCTCTCTCTCTCTCTCTCTCTCTCTCATCCTGGCGATTATGATCAGTTTTGTTCAATATAGGATGAACATCGTACCGAAGGTTGACATAATTCTTTTCAGTGTGATCCCTCTTATTAAAAGGAGTTAGAAACTGACTAGGAGAGTGTGTGTGAGTGAGGTGGAGCGGGAGACTAAAGGATGAGATGCAGGAATGGAGCGGAGATGTATATGAGGGAGGGGATGTGTGAACTGGAGGGA